>NC_090267.1:378749519-378942019 GCF_040414725.1 Anabrus simplex
TGAATCCACAGGAACGGTTCGTAACCGACTGCAGCAGTTGGAGCATCCTAAACAGGAGCCTATTTCGGTTGTAATTGACTGTTCAATGCAGGAACATGTAGTTCTGTTGGTGCATGGAACGTTGGGCTTCTAACGATGAATGGTATTGAACTCTTGAACTCTTCGATCGTTGGTCGTCTTACTTCGGTAGAGCAATATCGTACTCTCGGATCTTGAGGTCGTTCCGGGTCCTTTTCTTTCACTTCATTGACCAAACGATAGGGTTCAGAGGATAGCATAACTGCTTAAAATGAAGAGCAAAAATGTGCTTACTAAAATATTTATTCATATTAAATCACGCTAAAGTATTTATTAAATAGGCAAGAAATGTCGTTGACGTTTTTCACATGTTATCACGCAGTCACAATGCATAACATGAGTGGTAGAGTTATACTGAAATGGTTTATAACATTTGTCCAAAGAATGAAACGCAAAAAATTCATGGACAGCAAGAAAAAAACAAGAATAGAAAAACCTAAAAATCGGGCAGCTTTTATTCAAACGATAACTGAGAGTTAACCCACACGATCCGTGCAAAATCTAACCTTCAACAAGTAGAATTCCACATCTACATAAGCCTATCCACCAGTCGACTAATCCTTAGGATATTGGAATATCCCCCGAATGGATCCTTAATCGAACCAAATCAACTATCAGTTGTTTGCATAGGTTGCGAAATATTACTTGAAAGCATGGTGTTCATTACAAGTTAACAGCAATTATCACAATCAAAAATAAAATTACACCATGTACTGTCATCTCGTGATCCCCTTAAGTTACAGAGGAATCCCGATGCTGAAACAAACATCACCCCAAACAGAATAAGCAGCCAGTATAAGCAGCCACAGGGTGTATATCGAGCAGGCGGTGCTAGAAGCAGACCGCTTTATCATCTATCCTTCCAAAACCGAGCTGCATCGGCACACTCGTCAAGCTACAACAAAAGAGCATCACCATGTGCCGAATCTCCATCTCTGTACTGGAGCCTGTGTCCTAGGAAGTAGTTTATCAATCATACCACAGATGGCATTAGAATTGCAAATAAAATATGAAATATCGAATATTCTTTGTAAATTGTATATATTATAAACATAATATAAATGATTGTATTTAAAAGGTCTCACTTTATATTTTCCTTCTATACATATTTCCAAGATATCGAAGAGTGCCGGTTGAATTAACTCATACTGTTCAATAAGGTTCGTTTTACCAGGAATGACTTACATAGGGTAAATTCATACACTGGAATAGCGTAAGAGAGCAGCTCATTGAAAATTTCTACAATATTCCTCACCCAACGACATGAGTGGGAAAGTGAAATCCACTTTCCTGAGGAGCAATTTGGATTCAGGAAAGATAGAGGGACCCTGCACGCAATCGCAAATCTACTAAACGACATACACGAGGCAATAAAGCACAGAAGAGGAAAATTCCACGTTGTCTTCATTGATTATACGAAAGCCTTCGATTTACTAAACAAGAGTCAAGTTAATAAAGAAGCTAGAACATATCACTGGATAAAATAACCCTCTGGTCACCGCAATAAATAATTTACTAGCATTCAACTTCAATGACATCGAAGACAGTGTAAAGACCTCGTCCTCCATCACACAGACAAATGGAGTCCTCCGGAGTGATCCAATAAGTCCAGTCTTATTCAATATCGCCACAGAAGATGTAACACTCTCCAGCCGTGCTATACGCCTATGTTGACAACATGATTCTAGGCTTCAGAAACAGGGAGGTCCTCCAGGAAACAATGGACAAGTTACAGATTTGGGCTGACGAAAATAACCTACAGTTAAATAAAGACAAAACTGTTTATATGATATTTCGAAAAGGAGGAAGAGTTGCGGCACAAGATGCAATCACGTTTTCAGGACAGACCTTGAAAAGAGTTGGTAATATCCGATACCTCGGCATCACTCTTCAATCTAATGGAACCTCTTACAGAATACACGTCAGAAAAAGAACGGCAGCAGCTATACGAGGGATCTACGACATAGAAACCCCCACCAAGATCTCGGTGCTGCTCTTCCACAGCAAAATTCTCCATACTCTTACCTGTGGGATTCAGCACATTCGGGGCCACCTTACAATGACCGACTTAGAAACCCTAGAAAGAGTAAAAGCCATATTCCTGAGAAAACTGGGGATAGCAAAAACAGCGCTGTCAAGATTTGAGGTACATCCCACAGCTATCATCTACGCCACAAGCAGAAGAAGTCGTTAGGAAAAGAAGACAAAAACAAAAAGAAATATGGCCGGAAATTTTCACAACAGAGGCCATGCTAGACCGAAGATGGAGTGGACCAGATCAGGTATTGCGAAGTGTCATCACAAGACTATCTGTCCACGGATTTTATCATAAATTGGGCATGAAAACATACTTCCATGACCCAAGTGAAGACTGCTTATGCAAACTATGCAACAAAGTGTGTGAGCGACATCACTTTACAATTTATGCAAAGAGATACAAGACTCTAAATGAATATAGCAAAGAATAGTGTATTTTGTATCTATTTGATCATTGTATGCTAATTTTATGCACGTTTGTGTGCTTTTTTCTTCATAATTAAATTTAAACTTTCTTCTGACCTTCCATTCTTCGGTCGGTAAATGCAGAGTGGACCTCGGCCCATATGTGAGAACGGCTGATTCTTGGTCCAATAGCTGTGCGTTCTGACCGGCCAACCGAGCAGAGGATGGGTAGCCACGGCTCTACAGTGACTGTCCACTTCTGCATTCGGGAGACGGGACAGTGCTGGACCTCACGGCTGACCCCAACCGGCGGCTGTCCTAAGAATGGTTTTCCATTCTCCTGCACTAAGGCGAATGCCGGGACAGTTCCAAGTACAGGCCATGGCCGCCAACCCTCTCACCTCCTCCGTGTATCTCCTCCACCGTAACAAACCTCCTGGCCTGAGAGACGGCGTCACCGTCTAAGAGGACCGCCTTCCTCTTAAGGGAAAGAATGAATACATTTTAGTAGTAGTCGTAGTAATTTCATAATCTCTGAACAGTAGAAACCCAGCGTCTTACAGGTAGCCAAGGTTTAGTTCTTGGCTTATTAGCGGAAGATTGTCTCTACAAAACTTTGCGAAAGAAGATCAGCTGTGTACAATTTGACGGTTTTGATCATGGTATCTAACAAGGCGAAGTACTGCATGTGGCATAAATGCTTTGCTAAGGGAGGATCTGCAGAAATTACAGTTTTTGAAAGATATCGTTGTTGGGACAGAAATTGCCTACCTTTGAGATAACTGTGGTGGTCAGAACTGCAATGTAAATAACTTTCTTCAGCTAATACTAGCTATTTCTGGGGTCACTGGAGTCATCCAGGCTCATTCCTGTTTGGTTTGTTGGGATGAAAATTTCAACCCAGGATAGACTGCGATTCGAAACTTTGCTTCCAGTGGGAATTCAACAACTAAGCCACTGAGCTAATCACGTCCTCCTAGAACTGATTTCTAAATATACGCACAATATTAATTTCTCTTTTGCGTGAATGCACTCGATGTTTCCATGAATCAGGAATAATCTGTAGATGTAGTATCTTAAGAAATTAATTTCATTTCCACTTACGGATCCATGTAGTCAACCCAAATTGGGATGGGCGATTTATTAAAATAAATCTCTTCCCATAATTAAGAACAGAAAATAGACACTGAAAATATTTATCCAGTGGCTTATAATTTCTTGCTTTCAGTACTGAAAGAGCGATCTAGACACTACCTTCATAAAGATTTCATGACTTTAAGCATCAATATAAAAAGTACACGGTCTGCGACAAGAACAACTTCTCTTCCTCCATGAAGGGTATATATAGCAGCTACACTTACTATCGATGGAAACAAACGTGAGGAGGTGGTGGTGGTTGTGATTTTTATTTTAAGAGGAAGTGCAACTGTGTAACCATCCACCAAACGTGGAGATCTGCTTCAGATTTCTAGAAAATTATGAATTGAAATGGCGTATGGCTTTTAGTGCCCGACGATAAGTTCGGCTCGCCAGATGCAGGTCTTTTGATATGACGCCCGTATGCGACCTGTGTATCGTGATGAGAATGAAATGATGATGAAGACGACACATACACCCAGCCCCCATGTCAGCGGAATTATCCAATTGTGGTTAAATTTTCTGACCCTGCCGGCAATCGAACCCGGGACCCTAATGACCAATGGCCAGCACGGTATCCGTTTAGCCATGGAGGAAGGAAATGATAATCGAACTACATTATATCCATTTTATGACAGTGTAACATCAACAAAATAAAATGGTCCTCAAGAAGATGCGATATAATCGGCTGTTAACTCATGAAGTGAAATGACCTCTTAAAGTTTGCTCTGAACATTATAACAAGCAACGGAAGAAAGATGGTAACTAATAGCAGTCTATTGGGTTAAAAGTCTATAGATTAAAAGTGTGGGAATAATTTTAATTTTTTTTTTTTTTTGCTTTACGTCGCACCGACACATATATGTCTTACGGCGACGATGGGATAGGAAAGGCCTAGGAATTGGAAGGAAGCGGCCGTGGCCTTAATTAAGGTACAGCCCCGGCATTTGACTGGTGTGAAAATGGGAAACCACGGAAAACCATCTTCAGGGCTGCCTACAGTGGGGCTCGAACCCACTATCTCCCGATTACTGGATACTGGCCGCACTTAAGCGTGTGGGAATGTGAAGTTCTGTTATTATTTGCAAATATTGGTCCTTTTCTATTATTTATTGTTCTTTTCTGGTAAGGACAGGTATAGGAAGTGAATATGTTTTCACTGATGTTGAAGTGAAACTTTTACCAACTATCTTCCGGATACAAGTTCACAGCTAACCGCATGGCCAACTCGCCCGGTATTATCATTGATAATTGATATTATAATTATAATAATAATAATATAATTCTTTGCTAGTGGCTTTACGTCGCACCAACACAGATAGGTCTTATGGCGACGATGGGATAGGAAAGGCCTAGGAGTTGGAAGGAAGCGGTGGCCTTAATTAAGGTACAACCCCGGCATTTGACTGGTGTGAAAATGGGAAACCACGGAAAACCATCTTCAGGGCTGCCGACAGTGGGATTCTAACCCACTATCTCCGGGATGCAAGCACACAGCCGCGCGCCCCCTACTCCTACCAACTCGCCCGGTATTATTATTATTTGCTAATAACTCTGAAAAGGAAATTTTTTGTTAACATATGACAAATGGAAAGTCATTTCACATCTAAACTCTAAGTTGTCTTTGAGTTTTCAGCCCTGCCTTCTTGTTGAATCACCTGTCTGAATCTTATTGGATTTTTAATCACATTTGAGTATTTATGTGGTTCTAGGCTATCATCGAACACCTAAAAGAATGCTAGAAGGAAACTAACTAGAAGGCAGGAAACTAATGAGACAAAGACGGCAGTTTCTGAATATCTCGTTCTTGCCATCGAAGTAGTGAAATACAGCGAGATGTATAGGACCATGATCCTCCCTCTGAAGCATTAGGCCATGTGAGGTACACTGCCAATGTTACCAACTAAAGATGATGCACGCTTGGGTTCTGCTATAAGTCGTATGCGGAACATCACATTTACACCTGTTAACAAGGATGTGAAAACCTAGAGATGTGATTGAGCTCAGTGATAAGTACTTCGGTACTCGCCACTGTTACTAGTTCGTTTTTATATGATTTCTAAGTTCGAAATTAGTACCAAATGAATATGATACGTCCTCAGAAGATGTTTTCTTCTCTGAACTTAGATAGTTATTTGAGAATAAACAATTTAACTAATTCCAGATAGAAAGAATATCGGAAGAAACTGAAAAAACGGACGAGCTGTATCAGAGCAACGTACCTAGTATTCTAGACCTTGAGAGCTTCAATCTAAACAATATTAATACACCCTACTGGGAGAAATTCAGATATTTATAGCAAGTGGAGGTACATATATGCCTTAGTGCACTGTCACTGACTTGCAGTGGTGTGTCAACGATCCTCGAGCCACCAACGTCTTAGTAAGGTGTGGCATTCCACCTCATGAGCCCGGATGACACACTGGAACGAAATACTGGTAATTTCACAATTGAAAAGCCTAAATAACTTTAATATTAAATATCAGTGTTGCTGATATATTACCAGTTAGTGCCTGGCTCTATGGCTAAATGGTTAGCGTGCTGGCCTTTGATCACAGGGGACCCGGCTTCGATTCCCGGCAGGCTCGATAACTTTAACATGAATTGGTTTATTTCGCTGGAACGGGGGCTGGGTGTATGTGTCATCTTCATCATCATTTCATCCTCATCACGACGCGCAGGTCTCCTACGGGAGTCAAATCAGAAGACCTGCACCTGCCAAGCCGAACTTCTTCTCGGACACTCCCGGCACTAAAAGCCATACGCCATTTCATTTCATTGCCAGTCAGAGAAATTAAATTACTAGGATTTTAATTTTGATATTTTTGTACCCAATTGTATTTGCTGGCAGAGTGGGAGCTTGTCATTCTTGATCCTTAGCGCAGCTGCAGCTTCGGATGTCCCTTGCTGGATTGGCCTCGGAGTAGCAGGAGATAAAGAACTTGACTCTTGAGTTGCTTGAGAGGTTTAGTTCTCGCTTCATTTATTCATCTCCCTTAATTCTTCACAATGTGATGACCTGATAATCTCGATGATTGTACGCTAGGTTTTTAAAATAAGTGAAGGAAACAGTGAGCTAATTTACATAAATTTACCGTCGCAGCAAAACATAACTGTGTTGAATTGTTGCAATTATTTCGCACAATGCTGTGTTCTAACAATACGTTTTGGGCTTCTTATTCCTCTCCATGTTAGCCGATGGTCTAGTAATTTATTAGCGTTGAAAAAGCTGTAAACTCTTCCGATTAGAATAACTTAGTGCCAGCGGGTCCAGTTTAACAAGGTTTATTATCAGCGGGGCGGGGAAAAGCATTGTGTTAATCTCCTACCACCCATATTTCTGTGCCTCAGGGTGTTGATTGAGGTAACGTTAATTCCCTGTGAAGGCTTGTGGAGGGTGTTTTACTCAGCTGGCTAACGCCAACATGTCTCACAGAACAAACATTTCACGGCCCACGTACTAACAGCGGACTCCGTAGTCTCGTCATGCTCCCTGGCGCGGACCACGGATACGAGCGGATTTAAATGCATCGAACGTAACAAGAACTGTTTCCTCCGAGGAAAGACAGACAATTACACGCTGTTAGTTCGAATTAATTGATATACTGCGTATGTGAGTACTGCAGTTGCGTTGACTTTGTCTTGCCGGTGGGCTGGAAGACATGGGAATTTCTAATAGTTTACAATCGGAGATTATTATTTCTACTGCCTAATTAATATCTTACAGCTTCCACGGTTTGTTAAAATGTTACAACGTTCTTCGTCCGGGTTGGGATGTGTCATAATTTGTGTTTTTCATTTCAAATGTTTATTCGTATACAAATGGTATGGAAATGAATATGGATATAAAGCGCCTCATGTGGTTGTGTATATTTACAATAATACAATATAACAAAAATAATAATGATGAGTAAAATGAACTCTGAGTCCTGATGTAGCATATATGCTACATACCATAAAATAACCTAACGAATATTTTGAAGTTTTAGCCAAATATGTGTAATTATTGGAACTTAAGACATTGAATACAAAAACAGCGTCTGAACTGAGGAGTTAACTAGCTCAGAAAGAAATAGAAGAATTCTAGTAAATAATATTTGAGTGTATATGTCCTGTCCTCAGCCTGAAGACTGGTTGGACTCTCAAAAGCTCCACCATTGGCTGTCATAGATGGCCTAGACAACACTAAAGTGGCGTACTAGGGAAATGAGGAGTGAGGAAGTTTCCCGTTCCTTTCCACACTGAGCCAGAAGTTGCTATTACATATCAGTCTGCCAAGCCCACTGAAATGCATGCGCCGACTGGACCTATGAGTAAAATTTTCACACCATTCATGCCAGGGACTGGCAACGTAAGGAATAGAATTCTTCTTCTTCTTTTCCTCATGGGGCCTCTAAATATTAGTTCCTAATCAGCGTCGACCCCTAAGATTTTTTGCTACCATGTATTTCCTTCATTCCCACCTAGATATACCTACTCCCTTCACAAAGCTGCAGGTTGTTCTTATTGGGTCTTCTTGGTTTTTCTCTCTCTTCCTAGAGTGGAGAGTCTAATTCTACCCAGCGCCTCACATTCGAAAAGTATGTGTTCAGCTGATTCCTCTGCTTCATTGCACTTCCTACATATATTCTCTTATTACTACAATTCTACGTAGGTGTTTTTTCAGATGGCAGTCTCCTGTCAAGAGTCTTACTACCCATCTTATATTTTTTCTGCTGAGTTTCAACTGTTTTTAGTATGCTTCTTGTGAGGAATAGCAGTACTAGCATCGCTCATACCTCAGTCACTTTCATATTGTCAAAGCCAAGGATAAGACTGAGACAGATGTTCTAACCCGTACAGAAGACGTAGTGCACTGTAAATACTAGGTCTCTCCAGAAACAGTTAGCTTAACTAATTCTGCCTTCCAAAAGCTTTCATATGGGCTGGTCCTGGATAAGTCAAACGCTTTTCTTTCTCTCTCTATTTTTTTGCAGATAACTCATTACAATATTTCCTATGGACTTGGGAAATGACATTTTTCTTAGGGGAATTAGACATCATTCAATACTTGGAAAAACTGTACTTTCCTTATGTACTTTTAGTAATTAATCTATTCCTTTTTCTGAGATTTTGCCCAGTGCCAGACGAAATTAAGGTTAAAGGTAGATGTACTTAGCGAAGTTCCGTTGCTTTAAACATTTTGAGTTGACAGTAGATTTGTTTGTTTTGTGCAACTTTGGTTTGAAAGTGATTTTTACTGTGTGAAAAATGTAAGTAGAGCTTAGAAACCAATTTACTTTCCTTTTGCTATTTGGTTTACGTCCCACCGATACAGACAGCTCTTATGATGACAAATGAAATGGCGTATGGCTTTTAGTGCCGGGAGATTCCAGGACGGGTTCGGCTCACCAGGTGCAGGTATTTTGATTTGATGCCAGTAGGCGCCCTACGCGTCGTGATGAGGATGAAATGATGATGAAGACAACACATACACCCAGCCCCCGTGCCAGAAAAATTAACCAATGATGGTTAAAATTCCCGACCCTGCCGGGAATCGAACCCGGAACCCCTGTGACCAAAGGCCCGCACGCTAACCCTTTTAGCCATGGAGCCGGACTCGTATGATGACGATGGGATGGGACTGGGAAGGAAGTACCTTTATCGTTACTTAAGGCACAGGCCTAGCATTTTCCTGGTGTAAAAATGAGAAACAACAGAAAGCTATATTCAGGGCTCCGGACATTTGTTTCTAAACCGATCATTTCCCGAATGCAAGCTCACAGCTTCGTGACCCTAACCGCGTAATCAACTCGCTCGATTAGAAATCTATGAAATTGCTAACTCGTTACCCTTCCACTTGTACTGTTGTGATAAGAGATGGAAGGGTGTTAGGAGCACGTTGTGATCTTGAGAGACCGCTTATTGGTTGTTAACAATGAACACGGGAACATGTAGTGAACATTCCAACTCTAAGAATGACAAACAATATAATATTGAAACCTTTCCAACCGGCCTTCAGAATCTATATTTTATCATAACGGAAGAACAGAAGAGCCTACCGAAGGAAACTTTCTCTACCTGCTTCGAAAGATTTCATGAATACTGGCAAGGATGGTCAAAAGAAGAAATGGCTCAACTGCAAAATACAAGGAAAGTAAGGTAAATCCGGGACAGATGCCGCCCCGGTAGAGATGCCGCATACACTGTAGCTAAAGGTTCCCATCGTTACAGCTAGATGGCAATATGTGTGGTTTTTCAGTTTCTAAGGAAGAACTACTGTCTGCGAGTGTGACGAAATTTGCTCGTATATTACGCCAATTATAGCCGATATCATGAGGCGAGTACATGTTTCCTCCTGACAAAGTTTTTGCGTGTGTTAATTTATTGTATATTAAGTTGGCTTCAAATGCTTAAATCAGACGTTTTTAGTACAGTAGACGTCAGAAACATAACTGTAGTTGAGAGTAAGCTAATTTTGGGCCATGATAGCCTTGAGGTATGAAAACAGGAGGGTGCGGCGTCTCTCCCTGATAGTTGGCCTTCGGGCTGAGCAGCGGTCGCTGTGCAGGCCGGAGCCATTTCAAGGGTGTTAAGTGCCGTGGGGTTTTATATAACACGGTGAAGAATCCATTGCACATGCACATTTATAGTAAATCGAAATTAAAATATGATTTTAATGTTCTAAATTATCAGATAGATTTTTTTTCCATTGAATGATTATATTATGTGGATATAATTGTCTTGTAGTACGTTTTAGTGTTCGGTTATATTAAAGTTGAAGAAATTGGCTTAAATTTGATTTTGTCATTAATTATTTTACTCGCGGCATCTCTCCCGAGCAAAGTCGGCATCTATACCGGGATCCAGGGAGAGACGCCGTAGATGCAACAATTCCTTTGTTCACTCCTTTCTCCCATTTACTTTCAATTGCCAATATTTTGTTCATCCCTGATCAAATGTACGTGTTTTCAAATTATGCTCGATGAATTTGCAACAATTTTTAAAGTAAATATACCGAGATATAACAAAAGACATAAAAAGTGCGGCAACTCTCCCGGAATTACCCTATATAAATAATGTATTTTCCCTAGCGTCCGTTCTGGAACATTTCTGCATAGAATGTAGCTACTGAAGTTGCACTACTTTCACTTTCCAACCACCTCAGCTTAACAATGTAGAAGACCAAGGTTCTTACATTTTAGAGTAAATATAAAATATGTTCAAAAGGTAAACGGAGGTGTCACTTCGTACCAAAAATAATCTACCAGAACAATTTTCCATCTTCAAATTGTTGCAAAATTATACTAGAAAAATATTATTAACTACATTTAGTTATTTAATTACGACAAACATAGCGCAGGTTTGGCTGTACTTTACATCTACTTTATGAAGGCAATCAATCATCAATCGCCACTGATCTGCTCTTAGGGCAGTTGCCCAGTGGCAGATTCGATAGCTGTTGTATATCTAGCCCTTTCTTAATTAATTGCAAAGAATTTGGTAATTTATTGAAAATGTCCCTTGGTAAATGATTCCAATCCCCAACTCCTCTACCTATAAACGAATATTTTCCCAATTTGCCATCTTGAATTCTAACTTTATCTTCATATTATGATCCTTCCAACTTTTAAAAATACCACTCAAACATATTCGTCTACTAATGTCATTCCACATCATATCTCTACTGACAGCTAGAAACATACCACTTAGTCGAGCAACTCGTCTCCTTTCTCCCAAGTCTTCCCAGCTCAAAGTTTGCAGCATGTTCGTAACGCTACTCTTTTGTCGGAAATCACCCAGAACAAATCGAGCTACTTTTGATTTGGATTTTTTCCAGTTCTCTAATCAAGCAATATTTTTGAGGGCCCATACACTGGAATCATAGTCTTGTTGGGGTGCTACCAGAGACTTATATGCCATATCCTTCTAAATACCCTCATAACCATGTGCAGTGACATATTTTTAAGTAGAAAATGTCCATCGGTACGCATATATCATTTGAGGCACTTGTTGGAACTACTAGAAGAACTTTTAGTTTTGCAATTGTTTGATAAGATTAGTGACGCTCTACTTGTTTTTTACCAAGTTGAATGTAGTTTCCATAATTCTACGGATTTTATAAAGTTTCCTTAAGCGTCCTGTTCATTATTAAGTGGTTTATTTTCAACTAATTTGGTTACGTATTATTAAATACATTGTTTTGTACTATTTCACTACACAATGTTCACTAAAGCTACAGAATATTGGATGGAGAGGAAATGGGATTATAAAAAGAACTCGTCCCCTTAATCGCACTTTCTCAATGTTTCTCAATTCGCACCGCTTGTGAATTTGCGTTGTTGGAAATACTGGTTATCATCATCTTACAATGCCTTTGCTGGCAAGATGTAGTGTTTACAGTGCACTATGTCTTCTGGCATGGCCTAGAATAAATTTGTTACTTTCATTGACCAGTCTCAGTCTCATCCTTGGCTTTGACAATATGAACGTGACTGAGGCATGAGTGATGCTAGTAATACAATTCCTTATGTAGCCAGTCCTTGTTATGAATGGTGTGAATATATCGCTCATAGGGTCGGTTAGTACATGCATTTCAGTGGGCTTGGCAGACTGTTATATAATAGCAACTTCTGGTTCGATGAGGAAAGCAACGAGAAACTACCTTACTCCGCATTTCCCTAGTACGCCTCTTCAGTGATGCCTAGGCTAATTATAACAGCTTTTGGCGGAGCTGTGGAGGATCAAACCAGCCTTCGGGCTGAATACCCAATCTTACAATTGCTTACAGTCTGAGATGTTGGGGAAGAGATGCACCGACAATAGATTCCGGCCCCTCCTTATAAATAAGAATCACGTTTAGTGACATCAGAATATCTGCTCTGATTCAGACATTTAACATCCAAAATGTCCTGCCTGCATTGTCAATAATCTTTTTACATGCTTTCATGCATGTTTCACGAGGAGAACTGTGCTAAATAATTTGAATATTAGGTAATTTCGGGGATGTAATTTCGGGGATGGTTTCCCAAATGACACAAATTAAGATTATTTTTGGTAAATTATAGAAAGATATTTCTTTCAGACCAAAAAAAATAGAACGATTACACAAAGAAGTTAACTATCCAAGTTCATATAGTAGTATATTTTGGGTGAATATGTTCCATATTTTTGTAACTGATTGAGCCCATAATTCTACATTGCTGAAAGAACCACCGCACAACTACATCTTTGTAATCCATCTTTGTAGTATAGCTAGCCTCATGCCCGTGGCTTTTTACCCACAGCATAAGCGAGATCGGAACATTTCGGAAGACTACAGGAAATTAATAATAACATTCTAGCTAATAACCGGTATTGTGAGAGATTTCGACACTGTCATTAGCGAGGAAGTAATTAAATAAGAATTTTGGAACCATTTGATGAAGCTTACTTCACAGAGAGAAATATTTTTAATTATGCCCATATAGAAGTTCGCCTGTCTATCGACAGAGTGGAATTGACACGTGTCGAGGCCATCCAGCCAAAATACGCTGGAATATCGTCCAGGGAATGAATTAATCACGCCCGTGAAAGGAGCAGGAGAAATCACCGGACAACACCACTGTGATCGGGAAAATAAGCGGAATCACCGGTGTAAGTCTCAGATAAATCGGTCCAGCGGTTAACAGATGGAATGATTGCACAGTAATATATACCGCGTTGTACCGCGTCCCTAGAGTGCGTATAAATACCCACTCTCAAAACGGGTGATTCATTCACTTGTCATCGGTCCGGGAGGACAAATTTGTGACGACGGACATCAACAAGGGGACTTACCGAAATTAAAGTGTTAGAAGTTAGACGTGGAATTCTCAAAATCCATTTGGCTTGAGAGATAGGAAATGTGTATTAATGAGGAATAGAGACGACCCTGATGTTAAAACATTTTAATTACGACAATTTATCCTGGTAGGTGGTAATATCATAGTGGCTATATGTAGGATTTATGAACTTCTGCAAGGAAGACAAAGAAGTCCTAGATAGCTCTTTGAAATTATTATTAATACGGTTATTCTGACAATCTGTAAGAGAAAGCAGTTGGTTTCTTGTGAGAGATAGTATAATTGTCCCACGGTAATTCACGTTTGTTGAACACCTGAAAAGGAGGTAGAAGCTTCCCACGATTTCGTCACTTGACTGGCCGATAACGGAGCGGTATGGTCCATTTTGTGTTGTGTGCATAATAAAATTTGTTAATCTATTAGTTCATGCTCAAAATAATTTATTTGCGTTGCTTCAAGACAAGGGCGGATTCAGTGTAATTGATAAGGTATTATCAAGCAAAGAATGCCACCTATCATTATGAGGGGCTACGTCGGAGGTATCTGGCTTGCTAAATGTAGCCAAAATGTCACCCCATCAATCAGCACAATTACAGGTCTGTCTAATCCCAATATTATGTCTTTGTAGTTAGAAATGTAAATGCTTGTCCCTTTAAATTAGTTTGGTCAATCATGACACTGTGTTATATATGTGGCGTGTGTAGAATTAAGTGTGTAGCAATGACGATTATGTGTCATGTCGGTATTCCAGGAAACACTGTAGGTGCGATTGTCTGTTATTTTTGTCGCCAGGCGTTAAACTGTGTAAAAATTCTTAAAATGTGAAGTTAAATATTACAATGAAAATCAATTAACTATGTTCTTGTCGGTAAAAGTTATAATAATTACTAGCAAATGTACCCGTGCTTCGCTACGGCATTCTACATTTTATACGGATATCGAAGTAAATACTGTTCGTGCAGTAAATAAGATAGTTTTAAAATTGCATGACCCTTAGCTTTATCGGAGAAATAGCATGGGGAGGTACCCATATATTGTTTCCAATGTAAAGTGTGGGTTGCGGAGTTGTAATGATAACGGCAGGCTCACTTGCCTACTGCCACACACCATCGAGTTGGGAAGATTACATTATAATTGCAGGCCCCATTGCCTACTGCGCGGTCACAATCGATTTGGGGAGTTTTCGTTACAATTCCAGGCCCTTACTAATGCCAGTTACACAGGAGTTGGAGGAGGACCCCATTCCTACTGCCAGTCAAAGTCGGTGTGGGGACCACTGATGACAATAGCAGACAAACACTTTCTCGATCGCTACAAATCGACATCAATGAATATATATAGATCGACATACCGGTACGAAAGTATATGCATGTTTACAATATTGCAGACCTTCATTTACAGATTAACTGCTGCTAAACGATACATAATGTCGACAAAGGATTGTACCATAAGACGCAGTATTTAGCGGCCTAAATGGCTGGACTTATGATATTTTCTCGCATCTCGTCTATTTATGGGTCAGATTGAGTTAGAAACTTTGAATAGGGTGAAATTTGTGTAACATTATCTTACATTGCGTTACTTTTCGAATAATTATGTGACAGAGCATTTGGCTCACATGTGGGTACTGCGTGGGCCAGTGTTCGTGTAGAGTTTGATGATTCTAACTTTCCCGTAAGTGACTGAAAGTATGAATTATGCATGTAAAAAGTCCAAATTTACTTAAAATCGAGAAATAGAGACGAATCTAACGTATTAGGGATACAGATACAAAAGAAAGTCATAAGATCAAGGTTGAAGATCACTCCAAATTGAACGGAAATTGTGCCATCCGTTATGTGAAAGGACTTCCCGTTTACCTCACGAAATACCTCGAAACAAAGGTCTGCACCATCATTAAAATTGCCTTCATATTTCGATGTTCTTCGGGGATAAAAAGTGAAAAATGTAAAGATCTTGGAAGTTTTCCGTCCATTAAAGACTGAAACGTATAATTTTGCCAAATTTCAATTTTCTTGCTTGTCTGGCAGATTATGCCGCAATCTGGATTTTGGGTGAGGGGGTAAAAATTAGGACTTTCAGGAAACTACTCCAAAAATATGCAGATGGTGACTATTACCCCTCAAACGGGTCGCTGTACGAAACTTTCACCAAAATAGTCAATGTACAGGCACACACAGTCGTTACGATTTTATTTATATAGATAAGGAATCTGCCCTTTTGGGCTATGTCCGCTGGAATTAACCTGCAAAACCGGCCGTTCATGATATCTCACTTATTAATCCTCCTGTCGAAAAATGCATATGAGAAAAATGTTTTAGAAATGGATTTCCATTAAGGATTGTGCATATTTTGAGGGAGTGCAAAATCATGGTTTCGGTTTCGGATAAACCCCCACTAAATTTAGGTATTCAGAAATAATATTGGCCCTAAAACCTACTCAACGACAGGTGGATTCTAAATATCAAGTTTGGTAGAAATATATTCAGTAGTTTTCAAGTTACAAGCACTCATACAATCAGACAGACAAACAGAAACCTAAGCTAAGAAATATGCAGATGGTCATTATTACACCTGAAACGGATAACTGTACGGAAATTCCGCCAAAATAGTAAATTTACAGACACACGGTCGTTACGATTATATTTATATAGATGACAGAAAAGCATGGGCACGTTTGTAAGTGCAAAACTTCGTTTCGAGATTTACTGCTCCTTAACGGTAGATCATACCAACAAACGGTTTGCACTCTCAGACGTCCCTTTTATCGCTCTTTCATGTTTGGTCTTAAAACATTTTCTCGTATCTCCCATATTTATGGGTTCTATTGAGTTACGATATTTGAATGGGGTGATATTTGGGTACATTTGTAACATTTTACATTATTTTTCACGTACTTATGTGGAAGCTAGAATAATGACATTTGGTTCGTATATAGCCATTGGTCGTATCAATCTGCGTGCCAAATTCGATAACTATCTTTCGTATAAGAGTGTCAAACTAAGTAACACACGTGCAAAAAGCACAAAATTTACGAAAAATCTAAGTATACAGCCAAATCTACCCTATAAGGAAGAGAGAGAAACGACAAAATGCCACAGGACCAAGTTTGTAGATCACTTCAAATTGAACGGAGATTGTGCCATCTGTTTTGTGATAGGACTTACAGTTTAGCCACGAAATACCTCGAAACGAAGGTCTGCAGCGTCATTAAATTGCCTCCATATTTCAATATTCCTCCTCTGCGAACCATGTGACCTTGCCGCGGTGGGGAGGCTTGCGTGTCCCAATGATGCAGATAGCCGAGCTGCAGGTGCAACCATATCGGATGGGTATCTGTTGAGAGACCAGACTAACGAATGGTTCATCGAAAGGGGGGTAGCAGCCTTTCGGTAGCTACAAGGGCGGCAGTCTAGAGGATTGACTGATACGGCCTTGTAATAATACTCAACATGGCTTAGCTGTGTTGATACTGCTACACGGCTGAAAGCAATGGGAAACTACAGTCGTAACTACCTCCCGAGGACATGCAGCTCTCTCTGTATGAATGATGTACTGATGATGGCTTCCTCCCGGGTAAAATATTCCGGAGGTAAACTAGTCCCCCATTCGGATCTCCGGGTGGGGACTACACGAGAGGGGGCGATCATCAGGTAGATAGATACTGATATTCTGCGAGTCGGAGCGTGGAATGTTACAAGTTTGAATCGTTGTGGTAAGTTAGAGAATCTGAAAATGGAGATGGATAGGCTAAAGTTAGATGTATTTGGTATAAGTGAAGTACGTTGGCAGGAAGAACAGGATTTTTGGTCAGGCGACTATCGAATTATCAACACAAAATCAAACAGGGGAAATGCAGGAGTTGGTTTAATAATGAATAAGAAAATAGGGCAGCAAATAAGCTACTACGACCAGCATAGTGAAAGAATTATTGTCGTCAAGATAGACACCAAACCAATGCCCACCACAATAGTGCAGGTCTATATGCCTACTAGTTCAGCGGATGATGAAGAAATCGAAAGAATATATGAGGAGATAGAAGATTTAATACAATATGTAAAAGGTGACGAGAATCTAATTGTGATGGGAGACTGGAATGCAGTGGTAGGCCAAGGAAGAGAAGGTAGTACAGTAGGAGAATTTGGATTGGGACAAAGGAACGAAAGAGGAAGTCGGCTGGTTGAATTCTGCACTGATCATAATTTAGTCCTTGCCAATACTTGGTTCAAACACCACAAACGACGGATGTGTACGTGGACGAGACCTGGAGACACTGGAAGGTATCAAATAGACTTCATTATGATTAGGTAGAGATTCAGAAACCAGGTGTTGGATTGCAAAACTTTCCCAGGAGCAGACGTGGACTCTGACCACAACTTGTTGGTCATGAAATGCCATCTGAAGTTGAAGAAATTGAAGAAAGGAAAGAACGCAAAAAGATGGGATCTAGACAAGTTGAAAGAAAAGAGTGTGAGGGATTGTTTCAAGGAACATGTTGCCAAAGGACTAAATGAAAAGGCTGAAGGAAACACTGTAGAGGAAGAGTGGAGAGTCATGAAAAATGAAGTCAGTAGGGCTGCTGAAGAAATGTTAGGAAGGAAGAAAAGATCAACTAAGAATCAGTGGATAACTCAGGAGATACTAGACCTGATTGATGAACGACGAAAATACAAGAATGCTAGAAATGAAGAGGGCAGAAAAGAATACAGGCGATTAAAGAATCAAGTGGTTAGAAAGTGCAAGGTAGCTAAGGAAGACTGGGTGAAGGAGAAGTGCAAGGATGTCGAAGGCTGTATGGTCCTGGGAAAGGTAGATGCTGCATACAGGAAAATCAAGGAAACCTTTGGAGAAAGGAAATCTGGGTGTATGAATATTAAGAGCTCAGATGGAAAGCCACTTCTAGGGAAAGAAGACAAAGCCAAAAGATTGCAGGAGCATATCCAACAGTTGTATCAAGGTAAAGATGTAGATAATTTGGTTCTGGAACATTAAGAGGCTGTTGATGCTGATGAAATGGGAGACCCAGTTTTGAGGTCAGAGTTTGACAGAGCTGTGAGTGACCTAAATAGGAACAAGGCACCTGGAATTGATGACATTCCCTCTGAATTTTTGACTGCCTTAGGAGAAACCAGCCTGGCAAGGTTATTGCATTTAGTGTGCAAGATGTATGAGACAGGAGAAGTCCCATCTGATTTTCGGCAGAATGTTGTTATACCTATTCCCAAGAAAGCCGGTGCTGACAGGTGTGAAGATTACCGCACCTTTAGTTTAGTATCACATGCCTGCAAAATTTTATCACGTATTATTTACAGACGAATGGAAAAAGAAGTTGAAGCAGAGTTAGGAGAAGATCAATTTGGCTTCATAAGAAATATAGGAACACGTGAAGCAGTCCTGACCTTACGTCTGATCTTAGAGGATCGAATCAGGAAGGATAAGCCCACGTACATGGCATTTGTAGATCTAGAAAAGGCATTCGATAATGTTCATTGGACCAAGCTATTTATGATTCTGAAGATGATAGGGATCAGATACCGAGACCGAAGAATTATCTACAATCTGTATAAAAATCAGTCTGCAGTGATAAGAATCGATGGCTTTGAAAAAGAAGCAGCAATCCAGAAAGGAGTGAGGCAAGGCTGCAGTTTGTCCCCTCTCCTTTTCAATGTTTACATAGAACAGGCAGTAAAGGAAATCAAAGAGAAATTTGGAAAGGGAATCACAGTCTAAGGAGAGGAAATCAAAACCTTGAGATTTGCCGATTTATTTTATCTGAGACTGCAGAAGATCTCGAGAAGTTGTTGAATGGTATGGATGAAGTGTTGGGTAAGGAGTACAAGATGAAAATAAATAAGTCCAAAACAAAAGTAATGGAGTGCAGTCGAACGAAGGCAGGTGATGTAGGAAATATTAGATTGGGAAATGAAGTCTTAAAGGAAGTAGATGAATATTGTTACTTGGGTAGTAAAATAACTAACGATGGCAGAAGTAAGGAGGACATAAAATGCAGACTAGCACAAGCCAGGAAGAGCTTTCTTAAGAAAAGAAATTTGCTCACTTCAAACATTGATATCGGAATTAGAAAGACGTTTTTGAAGACTTTCGTGTGGAGCGTGGCATTGTATGGAAGTGAAACATGGACTATAACTAGCTCAGAAAGAAAGAGAATAGAAGCTTTCGAAATGTGGTGTTACAGAAGAATGCTGAAGGTGAGATGGATAGATCGAATCACGAATGAAGAGATACTGAATCGAATTGGTGAGAGGAGATCGATTTGGCTAAATTTGACGAGAAGAAGAGATAGAATGATAGGACACATCTTAAGACACCCAGGAGTTGTTCAGTTGGTTTTTGAAGGAAGTGTAGGTGGTAAGAATGGTAGGGGTAGACCAAGGTATGAATATGACAAGCAGATTAGAGCAGATGTAGGATGCAATAGTTACGTAGAAATGAAAAGGTTAGCACAGGATAGGGTAGCATGGAAAGCTGCATCAAACCAGTCTATGGACTGATGACTCAAACAAAAACATTTCAATATTCTTCGGCATAAAAAGTGAAAAATTTAAAGATCTCGGAAGTTTTCCGTAGGTTACTGGCTAAAACGTATAATTTTGCTTAATTTTACTTTTCCAGCTCGTATGGCAGATTGTGAGGAAATCTTGATTTTTGGCGAGGGGTTAAATTTTAGGACTTTCAGAAAACTATAGGTAAAAAATATGCAGTTGATCATTATTACCCCTTAAATGGAAATCTGTACGAAGATTTCGCCAAAATAGACAACGTACAGACACACGGTAGTTACGATGTTATTTATATAGATTAGGCACACAAAAGTCAGATTCAAGTTTGGTCGATTTCCAATCAGGTTGGTCTTGTACCTTATATACTGTGGGAAAGTAAATTCACCATTTCGGTTACCTATAAAACCTCAGTCCATTCCGGGAATTTAAAGTGGTATTGATCTTAAAACCTACCCTTGGACAGGCAGATGGTAAATATAAAGTTTGGTTCAAATATCTTCAAGTTGTAACAGATACGCTTTACGCGCACCCGCTCTTGCGTTAAGTCCGGTGGGACTTGTATCGAAAAACGGTCCGTTAATGATATCTCCCTTATAAGTCCTGTTATCGAAATGATGAATATGAGAAAAAAGTTTTAGAAATTAATTATCATCAAGGCAGGTATATTTCCATTAGGTTTGGTTGTGCATATTTTGAGGGAGTGCAAAATCACGGTTTCGTGAGCGATGTTCACAGTTTTATATCGAAATCCAGTGAAGTAGGATCATTTTAGCAGTTGGAAATTTAATTTTGTGACCTCGTGTATTGGAGAGATAGAATCACGGCGTGTTATTTTGCTCCTGAGGTTTGGAAAATTTAGAGAAGCTACTCTGAGGTCATTATGAAGGTGTTTGGTTATGGGATAGCTTGTATTTAAAATTTGATCAAGCAAGCAGAAATGGATCGTAATGAGAAAGGAAATATTTATGAAAATAATTAGGAAGAAAGTTTGAGACAGAGTAAGCCCTATTTTATGAGTGCGAAGAAAAGGCCCTGTAGTTTGATGGAGAGGAATTTTTGTGACAGGGTGTGTATGTTGATGTGTGATATTTCCGAGACAGGCTGTATAAGAGGAGCGACATCTTGTATCGATCCAAAGAGAGTGAAAAATGTAAGGGTTGTCAAATACAAGTGAGTGCGTTATAACGCATATTTTAAGTACAAGTGAAGTCTCTCATGCTTAATATTTTACGTACGACTGTAGATAACGTCAGTTAAATCAAATTGATGATTCTATTTGATACCAGTGAAGTGGATTCTGTTAGAGCCGACCTAACGAAAAAAATACATTCTCACACACGGTCGAGATAATACTTGCTTATTGGTGATTGAACGTTATTCTGTATCTTTACAAGGCGAAAAACATCGCGAATTGCAAAAATTACGGGTGAGAGAATGAATTTATTACATTGAGAGTTTATCCTGCGAATGTTGATGAGAGTTTACTTAACTGGATAGTTACAATGACACATGTTTGGAGTGTTGACATATTATTAGGAGCCTCACACTCTAAGCTATGCCGCGAATATCGTGGTGTTTGTGATCGCTGTTTTCAATAATATCGCGTAATATATTTTTTGCTAGCGGCTTTATGTCACACCGACACAGATAGATTTTATGGCGACATTGGGATAGAAAAGCCTAGGAGTTCGAAGGAAGCGGCCATTGCCTTAATTAAGGTACAGCCCCAGCGAAACCACGGAAAACCATCTTCAGGGCTGCCGACAGTGAATTCGAACCCACTGTCTCCCGAATGCAAGCTCACAGCCGCGCACCTCTATTATTATTATTATTATTATTATTATTATTATTATTATTATTATTATTATTATTATTATTATTATTATTGTACTGGGAGGTACACCTCAACCCCGCACATTCAAAAGAAGCGCCTTAAGGAACAGTATCTATCGAACCAACTTGAAACTGCTAATGCATAAAGTTGGGACAATAACTGAGTAATATGTTATTTCGAAGTTTCGTAAACTGACTGGATTTCTTTATTTTGTTTTGGTGTACATCAAGAAGTTTGAACTTTTCTCCATAGATGTCTCTGCTACAAAAACTGAGGTCATGCACTCTGGTGCAAGGTGGAATAATTAATGATTTGAAGAAGTTTTCTGTTTATAGGTTTTCTCAGCTAAAATTTCTTTCATTTATTTTGGTGCTTTAAGGTTTGCAACACTTCCTTCTCTTCCCGCCAGCTTTTGAGTCTGGCCAATTACAAATTTTCTGTAATTATTTTTCAGCCAACCATAGGCTTCTTGTAGGGTTTTGGTTTAACCAATAAAAATGAGAGGGTGTGTCCGTGTTTAACCCAGAGCCTTCTCGAACCCTCCTCTCGGGTATATAAGCTGCGGCTTTTTCAAGCTACTTTGTCTTATTGATCGTCGAATTACTGAGTGTATGTGTTAAGCCAGGAGGCGGGACGCCTCATTCTTCGGCAGCAGAACATCAGCCCAGGTAACGGCCACCAGTTTTCTATCCCTGTAGCTATCTCCGCAAATTCACACGAGGGGAAGGTTCTAATCTTCAACGATGTAACAATCTGTTTTCTAAATTGTAAACTACTTCTTCTAAAGTAAAATTTCATAAAGTCTTAAAACTGTAAATCGGGGATAGAGAGTGCGTTACCCTCTCGAGTTCCCCTTCAATTTATCTTAAGGTGACTACGATTTTGTAACTGTTTTTCTCATATAAATCATAAATTAACTTGTCCTTCGAGTCACCTCAGTAGTTTGGAATTAGCCTCTGCATCATCAGGCCACTAGCCCAAGTAGGGTTTTAAACTTGGTTTTCAAGGAGTACAAGTGTTCGCGTCCATACATTTGTGAGATGGGGGCCAGTAATTTAACCTGTTCTTCTTTTCACAAAGGCTCAGTAGTATGGGTACTAGATACCCCTGTATTAACTAGATTGTAAATTGTAGGTTGTGCTTAGAGAGGCCAGAGATAAGGTTTCTGTAACGTTGCCTTGAGTAGGCTATAAGAGTTTGGGAGCGCAGCCTCCTCGGTTGAACTTGTAGAGCATGTAAGCTCTTTTCTGAGATTTGTGTAATTTTCGAGTGGTGCCTTTGGAAGGCCTTAAATTGTTACTGTGGGGGCCAAGTGCTCGTGAAAATTGTGTATTGGGAGATGTCTCTCCTTATCTAACTAAACGCAATATTTGCGACATAGGTAAACTTGCAAATTTGGAGCTTGAAGCTCAAAACTGGTAAATTCCCTATTTTTTGGTTTTTCTATTCTTGTACCAAAATTATTATTTTACCTGATAACTTGCTCCTTCACCTAGTGAAGATTTTTTGTTAGGTTTGAGATCTGAAAAGAAATATAACCTTTATGTTAAAGTTTTATATTAATCTTTGATATCGTAGATAGACCCATTCCCACCAGCACCTTCTTTCACCTCTGCGTTCCACAGATAACCCCAGAATAATAATTATTATTATTACTATTATTATTATTTCATACAATGAGCAAAACATTTCAAATGATATTTTCAAATCACGTAAAGCGTATTACTATCCGTTTTGCAATAATTTTAAAATCCATATGCACCATAATTTCCTTCTTCGGGTACCGTCTTCAAGAAAATTCCATAATTTCCAAGAATTCCTTTGTCAAAATCCTGCAAAAATAAAATAAACCCGATATGTTTATCTTTCAGTATAATAATTTCGTGTGGCTATTTCTAGCCGGGTGCAGCCCTTGTAAGGCAGACCCTCCGATGAGGGTGGGCGGCATCTGCCATGTGTAGGTAACTGCGTGTTATTGTGGTGAAGGATAGTGTTAGGTGTGGTGTGTGAGTTGCAGGGATGTTGGGGACAGCACAAACACCCAGTCCCCAGGCCATTGGAATTAACCAATTAAGGTTAAAATCCCCGACCCGGCCGGGAATCGAACCCGGGACCCTCTGAACCGAAGGCCAGTACGCTGACCATTCAGCCAACGAGTCGGACTTTATCTTTCAGTCACCGCAGTTTACCTGTACTGTACTTTACTGAGTTTCTTAACACCTCTACATTACACATCTGATTATGAAAATGATGATGATGACGACGATGATGATGATGATGATTATTATTATTATTATTATTATTATTATTATTATTATTATTATTATTATTATTATTATTATTATTATTGTTACTTTAAGCGTCCAAATATGAAAATTAGACTTCTGTATAATGATTTCAACATTGGCATCGTTCCGCATTCATTACCTGTACACTGTTTCTCTTGGAAGGGAACTGTTTGGGTTTGACCACACCAATTGCAGTGAAAGTTGTTAGGGCGATCAAATAATACATCACAAACTCAGTAATGATAAGTCATTCTACTGCAAAATAATATTTAAGCACATGAAAGTTATGTGCTGCAGTTGTAAATGGATCACGGTGTACCGAAGGCATCCAATGTAATAAAACTTTGTAAGATGACCAATTGAGGCATGAATATTGCTGCACGCCTGCCGTTTCTATATGACCTGTACTGTCCACAATATATCAGAACGAGTGACTCTGAACAGAAATGCAGCAGTTTTCTTATTTGTGGTAAGAAAATATTATATAATTAGCTTGCAATTGTATATAAAGGTGACCAAGATAATACCTTCATTTTTAACGATAGAGAAGTACTAAAACTCTAATATTTTGATATATTCATTCCATTGTGTTATTTACAAAGTATCGTAGAGCGTGAAATTATGTTTTTCAATTGTCACTTTTGTACAAAAATCTTTTATGTAACTTAAAAACTATCGGTTTAACATTCTGTATATTTGAATGGGAATGAGCAACAATTTGTAAATGATGTTTTCCGTTCATGTAAAGTGTATTACTTCCCATATTGCAGGGTAATTCCATGTCAACCGCCCAGCAATTTTTCAGCAATTATTATAATACTACCAGTTGATTATGAGGAAAACACTCTGACTAATCTATTTATGGTCTCAATTGATCACCTATCTACTTCCACTGACATTTGGCTGGTCCAATCTAGACAGTTCCCTAGTAAGACATATTGCTATATAACAGATATGAAGCTCAGCTAGTGTACATCTTCCTATAAATTAATTCATCCCCAAAGATTTATTTGTATATGGAAAGTGAAGCGAAAGTCCATTCTAACGAGGTAGCCAAGCTATGGGAAATACCGCTGTCAATGACAGACTCTCTCAGTGCACAACGCAAGACCAAATAGAAAGAGAAGTATCAGTACACAAACTGAAGAGAGATATCGAAGGATGATTTACAGTTTTTGAGATGTTTTCTGATCTGTCAGTCGTGAAATGTGTATCTTCTCTTCTTGCAACCGATTCGTCTCCCCTCTGGCAGGGCTCGCAAGAGAAGCATTCAATAGTTCAAATACCCCGTATCTGAGCCCTTCTCCTCGTGCGCTCCTCATCCACACGTTTCTTGCCAACGCAGATATGTCGGTGAGACGTCCTTTCGTAACTAGAAACCAAATCAGAAACATTCCTCAGTGCATATATAAGGATTGTTTACGTTTCTATCACCACTGTTTACCATTACCTATTTTCATATCCAGGCTGGTTATCACACTGTGTAAACAATTTACTCCTTCAATCAGGTCGTTGTCCAATAACAATCTAGGTTGAAATGTGTTCTGTTCTCAAATTAATCACCTAAATCAGTTTTCAGCTGATACTTTATTATCAAATCAGTGTTGCAATATGCTTTCAAACAAAATTGCGAAAGAAGATATTAGTGGGGGATGTATGGATTTTCTGCGTGCACTCTCTTAATTCGAATACCGGTAGTAACTTACATATTTACCAGTAATTTTCGCAAATTTTAAGTTATCGCGTTGGTTCTACATCTACTCAGGACAGCTTCCATAATACCCTTCAGCTAATGATATTCTTACATCATGTCCACACCTTTTAAAGATCATACCAAAGTTAAAGTTAAAAAAATACCTTGAGAAACAGTAGTTTGAGAAATTAACTTTATTACACTCATGTAACACCATCTAAGACCCATTCTCATTCTGAGATGTTTACTTCATGAAGTTGTCAGTTGCAAAATTGCATTTTGACCACCCGAAGTGTTAGCCGAATTCTTGAAATAGCCGCATGAAATTATATTAATAATCAAAAATCTTACAATGTGCATACTTGAATTTTCATTTGAACGGGTTGGAGAGTTTATATTGCAATTGCCTGTCCCCTTGCCTACCCCAATCACAGGTGAGTTACGGATTTTCCATTAAAATGGCAGGTCCCCTTGGCTACTGCTAGTAACAATCGAGTAGGCAGTTTTCAACATAATGGCAGAAACTCGCTCTCAGTCTACGTTAATATTGTTGTCATATTTGTGTTCTGTCCCCACCGTCCCTGCAACTCGCACACCACATACTATCCTTCAATACGACAAGTAATATTCACACCATAGAGTTCTGGCTTTGGGTTCAATCGTGGCTCAGTCAGATGGTATACAGTACAGCATGCTGACCCGTTATAAATTATTCCATCCTCTCCTTACCGCTTTATTATTATTATTATTATTATTATTATTATTATTATTATTATTATTATTATTATTATTATCCCACATCCAGATGCGAGGGTCGCCGATGGGTGAAAATACAACGACCTGAATCAGGTGAGCCGAACATGTCCTCGAATCCCGACACTAAAATCCATACGATAAATATATAATTAATTAGCTGATGTACCCGTGCTTCGCTACGGGATTCTCACAAAGACTTGCCGTGTGGTTTTCTTAACTGAAGGAAACATAGGTCATTGCAAAAACGTTAGTACGACAGTAGCGATGAAAAGCAATGTTATATAATACTCGATCAAATGAAAAACGATCAAATAAAAGAGTACTACGGTGCCAATCTAACAGTCCATAGTTCCGGAGCTGGAGTGACCAGGCCACAGACAGCTGTGAACACTCCTCTGCCATTATTCTGTTAAATATGCACACTAAACATTCCAATCAGTGCCTCATAGTAGGAACTGAATAACTCGCATGCTATGATGGACCAGTGTGTTACGTACCAGTAGTATCAGAACATTTATAAACCAGAGGAATGGCATGCTAAAGAAGAAAGCTAGCTAACTCCCCAGTTAATTCCCGCTGTTACACTCGGTACGACCGGGCGAGTTGGCCGTGTGGTTAAGGAGCCGCAGCTGTGAGCTCGCATCCAGAAGATAGTGGATTCGAACCCCGCTGTCGGCAGCCCTGAAGATGGTATTCCGTGGTTTCCAATTTTCACACCAGGAAAATGATTGGGCTGTACCTTAATTAAGGACAAGGCCTCTTTCTTCACACTTCCAGCCCTTTCATATCCCATCGTCACCATAAGACCTATCTGTGTCGGTGCGACATAAGGCAAATTTAAAAAATATACTCGGTACGCAGCAGTAATCCTATCTATCGGAGATGAGTGGCAACAGAAGACACAAAGCACATCAGAACAAACAATGATCTACGTAATGTTACTGTTGATCAATTTTATGAGATTTATACATTGTAGGCCTTCACATTTAATGTTCTTTGGACTCTGCAAGATCAGGGCGTCTTATAAAATTATTTGTAGCGTGGAAGACAAATGATCATAAATTTCATACTATATAACTTTAGTAATGTGGTACTTATCGATACGACCACTAATAACATAAATATTTGAGAAATAAATCTTCAGGTCTTCCCCTAAACTACCATTTCACTCAGCATGAATACAATTATTTACAGCCTACATTATAGCGACTAATTCCCCGACTTTGTGTACCGATTTACTTTAATATACGACCACTAATAACATAAATATTTGAGAAATAAATTTTAATAATAATAATAATGCTATTTGCTTTACGTCCCACTAACTACTTTTACGGTCTTCGGAGACGCCGAGGTGCCGGAATTTTGTCCCGCAGGAGTTCTTTTACGTGCCAGTAAATCTACCGACACGGGGCTGTCGTATTTGAGCACCTTCAAATACCACCGGACTGAGCCAGGATCGAACCTGCCAAGTTGGTGTTAGAAGGCCAGCGCCTTAACCGTCTGAGCCACTCAGCCCGGCAGAAATAAATTTTAGGTCTTCCCCTAAACTGCAATTTCACTCAGCGTGAATACAATTATTTATGGTCTAGATTGTAGCGACTTATTCCCGGACTTTGCATATCGATTAGATCAAATTACCTTCAGTCGATTTCTCGTGATGCGTGTACATACATACAGACAGACAGACATTACGGAAAATTAAAAAGTGCATTTCCTTGTTACTGTGGACGCGACTGATACAGAAATACCATCCTTTTTAAATTCTGAGCAATGTACAGACAAAACTCTTATTTTATATATATATAGATTTGGTTCAAAAGCTTAAAACAGCATTTTATGTGTCATAAAATATTTTAGGTACCATTAATATGGTGATTGATGATTTTGTTTGAATCCACCAGTACATCTCTACAAACAGGTAGCAATTCTCGCTCATCCAGCCGAAATTTCTTGTAAAAATGAAGGACAGTATCTGAAACTGTTCCTCTTTATCCGAAAAGATGATAATGCACGTAGAACTTCCAGGATCCATACTGATGGGAGAATTTGATCTTATAAAATTCTGCATTCTGTTCGTAAAATGCTTGCTTGAATATTTGGAAAAAATGTGTATTTACGGGAAAATATCCTAATATGGGTGATGCCAATAGTGTAAAATCAATGTCTATGAATTTAAGAACATTGAAGACTGTAAGTAAAATTCAATAATGATCAAACTCTTATTATGGGATTAAATCATGTACATGTCCGTCATATAAGACCCACGCAATCTCCTCGAGATATCCTTTTGTTAAATGTTGTTCCGAAGGCTATCTTAAGGTAGAACATCTCCTTTAAGGAACGATGAAGTTGCGGGTGAGCTTAGAATGGTGGTGAGTATGACGTCGCGGTTTTACTTCCTTGAAGCTCAGGAAGTCGATAAGAGAAATCCCCATGTGAATGCTGTCACCGTCGGTGGACTCAATAGGCATGTAATTCAAGCGGAGGGTCACATTTCACACCGCTGCAGAGGTCTCCCTCGCTGCCTGTTCGCGTCGTCCACTAGGGCCCGGCGTGCTTCTCCTGCCGAATAATTTATCCTTCAGGTCGTTGCCGGGGAGCCCGCGTTCTGCATCTCTAACACCGCAGCCTCAGATATCATGAGTCAGACAGTACTGCAAGTTGTTAAAGTGAGAACACTTCTCCGTGCATTACCAGTGGAAAGTAAAACAAAACGTTACATCTTGAGCAGAGTTTCTTCAAAATCCCTAGGTAATACATTCACCGTTTGTGGGAGGTGACGAAAATACGGCGCGGGTGACGGGAGTTGTCTCTAGGAACTCTCAACATGGGAGCATAGAATGGCAGCCGCGATATTCTTAGAGGAGGCGGACATTATTCCTTTCTGCTTCTGCTAAGCTTCCACCTTTATATATTTCCAATACGACTTCCCTTGGCCATTTGTTGTTCTATTCTGACCCTCCCAGCAGAGCCCAAGGAGTCTTCCAATCTCATACCATTCGCGGTTCTTCTTCGTCTTTTTTTTTTAATTTCATAAATTCTGTAAAGGTAATTTTCGCTTCCTTTATCTCATGTGATTAAAGTTAAGAGGGTGAGGCTGAGAAGCTCGGGTAATATAGCGTTGGTCTTCTGAGCCCATTCTGGCGGGTTGAAACCCAGCTCAATCCAATGGCATTTGAAGAGGTTCAAATAGGCCAGCCTCGTGTTGGTTGCCTTACTAGGACCAAATTTCGGCACCTCGGCATTTCCTAAAACTGTATTGGTTGTACGTCTCACTAATTACATTTACGGTTTTCATAGACGCAGATGTGCCGAAAGTTTGTTTCGCAGGAGCTCTTTTAGGTGATGGTGTATCTACCGAAACCCAGCTGACGTATTTGAGCACCAAATACCACCAGAGTGAGACAAGATTGAAATTGTCAAATCGGTCTTAGAAATCATTACTATTATTATTATTATTATTATTATTATTATTATTATTATTATTATTATTATTATTATTATTATTATTAATGATGATGACGTCGTGTAGCCTCCAGAGAGGTAGATCATTCTAGTTGAACTCGTGGGTGACCTGCGCGTATGGGTGTTCAATGATGATGATAATGAGCTAGGAAGAGGACGAAACCCTGGTATCGGCACGTAGCCTACACCTGCCAAATAACACCAAAGAGTCCGCTTAAGAATTTTACGATATGGATCCAACCACGTGAACTAAAGCAATTCAGATTTGTGGAGAAGAGGCTGAAAGTTCACAGTTTTCAACCTTTCACCTTCACCAGGATTCTCGGAGGCCACACATCCTTACAGTCAAAATTTAGGCTGCTAGTTTGCCATTGAGACACTTCGACTAAATAGTTTTAATTTCTCCCCTGAAGGGGGAGGCAAGCCTCCTAGACGGTGACGCCGTCTCTCATGCCAAGAGATGTCTATCAGAGGAGGAGATGTACGGAGAAAGTGAGAGGGTTGTCGGCCGTGGCCTGTGCTAGGTGCTGTCCCGGCATTCGCCTTAGTGCAGGAGAAAGGGAAACCACGGAAAACCATTCTGAGGACAACCGACGGTGGGGACCAGTCCCTCTCTGTCTCCCGAAAACAGAGCTGTAAAACCATGGTAGAGCCATGGCCACGCCTCCTCTGCTCGGTTGGCTGGTCGGATTCAGAGCTGTCAGACCACGGACCAGACGTTGCCCAGACTCGCTCTGCATCCCTCGAACCTGAGGCACCATTACAAGCCTCCTATGTAGCACAATGCATTGATACTGTACTAGGGGAAGTATCTACCTCCACTTGTATATATTCATAACTTTGGCTATATCAAAAACTTAGTTTGATTTAATTTCATCGAGTAAATTATAAAATTTTCAAGAGCTTGAGTGTTTTTAACTTAACCTCTACTAAGGTAAACCAAAATAAGTTGCACTTCCCAGTTATGGCCATTTATTACACCACCTATATAACAGCAACATGACTATAATGACATACACTGTAACGTCACTTTTCCACATAGTTTCCAAGAGACTCCAAACATTTCTGCGAACGCACAACCAACTTGTCGATACCGGATGCATAGAAATTTCCTCCAGCGTTCTGCAACCACTCGGAGACAGCGGCCTTCACCTCCTCACTGGTCTGGAAACGTCGGCCACCGACCTCCGTTTTGAGCTTACCGAACAGATGAAAGTCACATTGCGCTAGGTCAGGTTTGTAGGGTGGATGTTGCCAGACCTCCCACTTGAAATGCTGCAGCAGTTCTCTCGTTTAGCGGGCCTTGTGAGGTGTTGCGTTATCGTGCAACAAAATCACACCGGCGCTCAATTTCCCCCGGCGCTTCTCTTTAATCGCTTTACGCAACCAGTGCAACGTTTGACAATACGACGCCGCGTTGATCGTCGTTCCTTTCGGCATGGATTCCACGTGCAGCAAACCCTCCATGTCAAAGAACGCTGTCGCCATAAGCTTACCGGCTGAAGGTTGAACCTTGGCTTTTTTCGTTTTGGTGATGAGGGGTGCACCCATTCCATTGAAGTTCTCTTCGTTTCGTGGGTGAAGTGGTGGACCCACGATTCGCCGCAGAAACCGTTGCCATCTGCGGCATAGCGTTGCAAAAATGCCGGGGAGGATTGGAAACATTGTCCCTTGTCCTCATCGGTGAGAAGACGTGGGACCCATCTTTGACACAGCTTACGATATCCAAGGTCCTCGTGAACAATGGCGAACACACTGCCATACGACATGTTCAGCTGCGTCGCGAATTATCTCATTTTAATGCGCCGGTTTTGTCTAATGATCGCCTTCACACTGTTGACCTTTGCACGGGTCCTGGACGTTGCGGGCCTGCCTTCGCGATGGTTGTCCGTGATATCCGTGCGTCCGGTTTCGAATTGTTGACACCACTTTACGATTGCCCGCTCCCCATACACATCACTAATTTCAAGATGAATGTCCGTGCAATTCTTCCTTTTGGCCCATAGGAATCGGATTGTCGCACGCACCTCATATTTGGAGTGAACGTCCTGTTGACGCGCCATTGCATTTGGCCGCTATTCACACAATACTAGACGAGACACCACAGCGACCTGCCCAACAGACGTGTGGGCAGTGTCTGTCCCTTTCTCCGCTGTGCCCACGTTTGCGACGCACAGCACGCTGCTGCAGCCCGTTAGTGCAATTAACATTTTGATCCACCTACGTAGATAAATAATGCTGATGTAGCGAGTTACAAGAACAGCCATGATTGCATAGACATTTAAGTTACAGAATGGAGTCTAAGTAAACGTAACTATAGTGCTGAATAGATAAAATAAGTATAATAAAATAAAACATTATTCAAGGACGAAGTATTAGTACTAGTACGTTAGTAGTGAAGTCTCCCAATATTAGAAGGCGTTAAGCAAATGACTCAGTTCTTCTGTGGGTTCTTCTTGTTGCTCCAATAGGTTTTCATTCTTTCCGAGAAGGCTTGTTTACGTTCTTCCGACTAATTTGGTCTGAACTGTTTTTGTTGTGGTTGCTCTGATGTAGCTTTCTAATTCTTTACCTTATGTCTATGTCTGTTGAACTTATGTTTGCGATTTTAAGGTCTTTACCAAGTTTGTTAAGCCAGGGTGTTGAGATCTTAAGTGAGTCTCGGCCATCCAAATGGAAAGCAAGTAACTAAATCACTACGATAATGACGCCTGCCTCTCTACCACCTCCAGCACCAAAAGTAATTCAAAACATGCCAAAAAGTAACAGCTCACAAATACAGCCAAAGACGTAACTGTACAGAAAAAACAGGGCAATTTTAAATAGTTCTATCATCACTCAACTCTTGTAAAAAATGTATATTTAAATTACGTTACATTTTCGTTATCTTCTGCGCCCTGGTGGGGGTGTGATAAGCGTCATGCAATTATGATGAATTATTGAGGAATATATATTTCATTTTCAGAAGCGAGAAGATCGTACTGTACATACAGTAAGAGCAGGCCAGGCCGAGATGGTATGGTGAAACATGCACAGACTATTGTCTCCGCTGAGATTAACAAACACAATGAACGGCAGAATTAGAATTCTCAGAAATTGTGACGAAGGGGGAAGAGAAAGGCACGAGTTGTTGACAAGTTGCGGAAAGTTTTCATAGCCCCGAGCAGAATAGGTAGTGGCGACAGCGCAGAGAGCTGAGTGCAAATTTCTCAGAAATGACGTAGGGGTATCTCCATGTACTAGCGGGAGTTGAACGCAGGGTTGGCACTGGAAGAAAAAAATATGAGCCTTCACGGTCACGTGGTTTAGGTGGACCAATGGAAAAATTCACTTGACCAAAGCAAGGCGACAACTTCGTATTGTAAGAAGCACTAGTAAGGCTAACTCCGCGGATAAAACTGATAGAAGGGAGTGAGTTATCAATTCAGAATAAGGTGGGATTTAGGAGCCTTACTATATTATAAAACTTATAAAAAGTTAATAATTGCGGGAGATTGCATGGTATAATTCTGAGAAATCATGAATGCTATCCGATGATTGGCTGGAGGCAAAGGACGCCACAATAGAGCGCGAAATCCCAGGCCGGGATACGGCAGCTAAATTCGCAAATATATCCATTACCAGCGAACGATAATAGTTGAGAATTGGTATAGAGCATTTGAGAACATAATTACATCATTGGATATCATATTTAAGCCACGGGCCGAACCGCAAATTGTCGTATGAGGGTATCGGAAATGCGCGTCCTAAGATGACCTCCTCTGAACTCGGGAGAGAGGGGATACAAGTATAAATATGAGGTCGTGGACAAGGACTGGGAACTACTTTTGACAAAGCGTTCGAGCGGATACCACGCCTGAGGTGCGTGACAACTTCTGATATTTTGTTCGAGTCGTGATTACGCCAGGGGTGCGTGTGTGTACTTACTCGTGGAGTAGGGTTCGAAGTATTATATTGTTACGTAGTACAGTGATTCGTAACGTGATGTAGCTCATATTACAGTCTTGAGCAGTATACTAGTATGAAATGTTTCAAATAGACAGGACTCAGTAAAGCATAACTTACGGAGTGTGAGATTCTACCAACAGATTAGGAAGTGCGTTACGTGAGAACGGTTACGAGTGTTTATGTCGCCTAGTAAACAGTCGATTCTAAACTGATACCTGGTCAGCTACACGAACGTGAGACGGGAAATTCAAATGCACGCACGGGCCGTTGTAAAGGAGATCCAGAGGTATCCCATGTTCCTAGAGTCCGGGAAAGGAATGAAGAATGTATATCTACATTAAGTGGGCTAGATACAAGGCCGAGAGTGTAAAATTTGTGAGTAGAATTTAGGGTGGAAATTATTCCAAAGTGCAACAGTTATTTCATTTGTTTTTATTCAAAATGTGTAAAATTGAAAAGGGTCAAGGATTAATTCTTCAAGCTGGCATGAATACCAGTGGAATGCAGTGCTAAAAACCGGAGGGGCTAGGCTCCATGCCCAGTTTTAGCAGACTACAATGGCAGAGATGAGTAACCTTTTCAAATATTTGTAGATTGCTATCGTTAGGGGGAGGAAATCATATTATTTTATCATGGTAACTTGATTGTGAAACGAGCCGTTTCCGGCTCGTATAAATTCAAAGATAGATAGACAAAGGGACAAATTAATATGTACATGATTAGATCGAGCACTCATCATAATTTTGATTATTAAATAGAGTATAGTAGGGTTGAGTTGTTCATTCAAGTGCTTGAGTTGTTTGATATGATATGGAGCACGTTTCACGTAAAGATAATGTTAATATTCATTTAGAAGTGCTTCCAAAGTGTTTTTCCAGTATCGGAACTTTTATAGATATTAAGGCATGTGGTTAAGATAATCCAGAGGTAGGGTTGCTATGTGATTTAAATTGTTGTGGGACGGAATGAAGTCCATTGATTTGTTTGTAAATATCGCGAAGTTCGCCAGTGGAGAAAATAATAATAATCTGTACAAGTGTCGAAGTAGTTACATTAATATTGGGTAATGTTTAAAGGCGTGTTTAATAATAATCTTTGAGAATAAAGGCACGGGCCTAGTTGGATAGAATGATTGCAAATTAAAGTAATTTAAATGTGGAGGTCACATGTGCCGTGAATAATTATAATTTGTGCAGTGAATCCGGTTTTAACACTAATTGTTGATTTAACGTTTTTGGACTCCATAATAATCATAAATAAAATTTGGTAGAAACGAGATAGACATTTTGATAATATGGTCACGCTATGTTTGAGGCCCAGAGTGATTTGAGCCAAAAGTTGAGATTTGGAGTTTGTGGGACAGAAATCCGGCCCGAAATGAAAGTGAATTGTACTGATGTTGGTGAAGAAATAGATGGATCTTAAGGCCCACATAGAGGTTGTATTTCTATACCGGTGTATTGAGTGGCAGAATAGAGTCCACACACCGAGGGTTAATTAGTGAAAATGTTTTGAAGAGTTCCGATGGATAAATGGACTTCAAAATGTCAAAGGAAGGAATAATTTAACACTTGCAGAGATTGGAGGTATTTGCCCAACTGCGGGGTGTTATGGGATTTGAGAATTGTCTTATGAGCATAGGGTCTCCATGAATTAACGACAGTACGAAAATAAGGTTGCGGGTTCGAACACTATTATGTCCCGACCGATGTGAATTCGGATCTTGGTGATTTCTGTTTGGGAGAGAACGTATGTGACTAAATTATAAAGATGGGGCATAAACATAAAAATTCTCGAAAGAATAATAATATTAATAATAATAATAATAATAATATTCCAAGTAAATCATGTCTGGATTGATTAGTGCCAAAATAAATCGGAATTGTAAAAGGGGTTATGCGTTAAACATATTAAGAGTGGACTACCGTGTAACAAGCGAAATTAATTTTAAAATAATAATAATAATAATAATAATAATAATAATAATAATGAGAATATTTGAAGAAGGAGAAGAAGAATAAAAAAGGAAGCTACTTTTTTATGAGAATAAAGAGCGAGAAGTTGAAGTATTATAGCGAGGATGATTACGGGTTACGATAATCACGATTTCCACTATTAATAATAATGTTGATAATAATAATAATAATAATAATAATAATAATAATAGTAATAATAATAAAAATAGTAATATTTTTTAATTATTTTATTTTATTATTCGGATGCTGATGATGAATGATACTAGGGAAGTCAGCTGGCAAATTAACGTAATAATGTCAAGTGTTGTGAATAATAAGTTAAGTTAATAATTGTAAAATGAAGGCAAATCCCTACATCTGGGCCATTAGGTTAGAGTCCCCTTTGTCGTTTCCTTCAACTAACGATTAGCATATCTTGGTTAGGAACCCGGGGAGAGTTTGTAGTTTCCCGGGTTGGTCTCATCTCAGTCAAAGTGGAGGCGATAACATGGTCCATGTGATCGCGCCCACTTAACCAACAGGTAATTGGTCCACGACCAAATATGGTCATGGTGTTAACAAAGGTAAATCTGATACCTTCGGATATCAACGGTTCCACCACCCAAATGGAAGGGTAATAAATATTATGTAATCATTTTTCAGGAATAATTTGCCAAATTACCGGCAAATCAAGGGTCAACTGATTTTGATTGTGTGTAAAAATTAATTTGTTTACTTAAATAAAATGCTCCTTTAGCATTTGCAAGGAAACAGTTCCAGGTTCTTGTTCTTGTAGAATAGTAAACCCTTGGTGACCGTTTAAATATCCGTCCCCATCCCTAGGATGGAGCCTTCATAATTTCCCTTTGATCTGAATAGATATATAATTTGTGTGTTTTATGATGAGCCTTAAAGTTAAAGATTAGAGTGTCCCGTTCAACCCTGTAGTACTGATTGGATGGCGCCCTTACATTTAGTTTGGGATCTTATATCTTAAAATATAAATTTATTGTTTATTAGTTGCGATAGATTCGGATCGTAACACTCCCTGAGATAAATGCTGGATGGGACTCAGGCTTTGAGCGGGTACACTACAATGCTTGGATACACTATTATTAATGGAAGTATTCAGGAAAAATCTAGGGCTTTTCTCTAAACTATCATTATACCCTGCACTTATCAAACAATCCACAGCCCATGCCACAGTCCCTCCTCCCCCAACTTAAAATAATGAGTCCCCTGTAATCATGTACTGTCATTTATGCAAGGGATAAACTAATAAAGAGAAAAGTAACAAAAACTCAACTGAATCGATTTTCTTCTTGCACTTTATGTAAGTCCTACAGAAAACCCAGGGGTGAAATTTTACACATAGAACGATAGTTTTTATGTTTTTATAGACAATGTATAGATTCACAACATTTATTTTCATTATAATTTTAATGTTCCCCATAATACGTTTCTTTAATCGTAGTAGGCAGGCGGTGAATGTTTTGATCAAAATCAGTGAACAAATGTTCCAAGGGAAAATAATTTAGGTATAGTAGAACAATACAGTACTTTAGGTAAAATAGATGACAGATGACGGACGATATGATAAACAGGAGTAATGAACAAAGATGGAGGTACTCCTAAAGTCACGTGAATCTGAAGCTCTTGAACTCGAATGCATGCATTTTTCTCTTTCTCTCTCTCCCTCCCTCTCTCTCTCTCTCTCTCTCTCTCTCTCTCTCTCTAGATTACCAGGTAACAGCCATCCTCTGTAATCCTACACTTGAAAACACGTTCTAGTAACAATAGCACCTGTTGCCTAACACTATGCATCATTATTACACTTCATTATGGTTGTTGAAAAGGAACATTAAAGACTATCTGGGATCAACCTAGATAATCTTCCTATTTATTCATGGGCACCGCTGAGCAATTTCCAAAACCGCATTTGTTCCAGTAATCAACTCATTAGAAGATCCACTAAATAATGCAATTTCAGGAGTCTATATTATACCAAGTAGGGGTAGTCCATTGTCGTACAACAATATAGGATTTATACATTTTATACTCTGTAATTATTGGTGACTTGTTGTTGATTACAGCATCCTAATATCACACCTCCTTTCACATCCCAGTAATATATTTTCCAAAAATAAGGTGATACCCAACATTTTTTCAGATCGGCCGTAGTGGCCGAGTGTGTTAACTCACAACGGCTATGGAGCCAAGCTATGGATTCGGGAGACATATGGGTTTGAAACCCACCGTCGGGCTTTCTGTGGTTTCTAGTTTTCACTTCCAGGCAAATGTCGGGGCGGTTCCTATTCATAGGCCACAGCTTATTTCTTCCATCTTTTGACTCATATTTTAAATGCTATTTATTCGGGGAGTCAACCTAAGAAGGTCTTTTGCACCTACTTTGCACCATGTGTTGTGAACCTGCGTGTATTTGGATATGGCGGAAGTATAAAGTATTGAATGTGAGGAAAGGAACATTAAGGACGACACAAACACCCAGTCCCCAGGCCAGGGATATTATTCATTTACAATTTTAAAATCCTGACGTGGCCGGGAATCGAACCCGGGGCCGCCGAGTGACAGGCGGACGCGTTGTCCCCTACACTGCGGGGCCGGAATTCACCCAATTTAATTCACCATCATTCATTTCATCTGCATTAGCTCCTCGACTGAGGTTGGCGTCAGGAAGGGCATCTCACCTCATCCCTGATCCCGTTTCAGAAAACGGCACTCGATATTTTCAGTGTATCTCACATGACACTGTTCTCCACAGCTTGTGGATTAACCGTGCACTGCAGTGAAGTAGTAGTAATTTCTTAGCTTTACGATGCAATTTGTACTATTCTTTGAATTCTTGTACGGTTATTACTTGGTTTAGCATGCAGTTTCAGTATTTTTTGGTATTATTGTATATGTTATGGCGTGAATCATCTCCAGTGTAGTTATGTTGTCATTCTGTTTGCTCTAAGACGAAGACTCTCCAATGTCTTCTTCTATTTCTTGACTAAATTCACATGTCCCTAGTTATTGTTCAAGGTTCCTTCGACAGATGCACTAGAAGTTTACACTATTACATCTCCGTGCTGTTCACTCTTAGAGGTTGGTCAACAGCACACTACATGTAGTCATGCTTGGATAGTGTTAAATATTTTACGTGAAAATATAAAACCGATTTAGCCTGAAGGTTAAGGAAAGGAAAATCCTTGACAGAAAATCAAGAACGGAAGGTCTGTATAGCGTACAAAAGCCGATCTTTCCTGCGGAATCAACCCCGAATAATAAAACCTCTCAGGCTAACAACCTGGGTACCGAGCTCGATAGCTGCAGTCGCTTAAGTGCGGCCAGTATCCAGTATTCTGGAGATAGTGGGTTCGAACCCCACTGTCGGCAGCCCTGAAGATGGTTTTCCGCGGTTTCCCATTTTCACACCAGGCAAATGCTGGGACTGTACCTTAATCAAGGCCACGGCCGCTTCCTTCCCAGTCCTAGCCCATTCCTGTCCCATCGTCGCCATAAGACTTATCTGTGTCGGTGCGACGTAAAGCCAATAGCAAAAAAAAAAACCTGGGTTGTAACGTGGGAAGTGACCTGATACTATCCCCTGTTAACTGAGAATGGAGGAAAATTTCACTACATACTCTACTTCCGGAGGTAATCAATCCCAATCAGCGAACTTTCGGATTCTTGGGAGAGGCCGCACCAGCACGCTACAAGCATGAGTCGTAGTGTATTGAAAACACCGGACGTATACTCAGGCAAAAACAGCGAAGCATCTTCGCACATTTAATGACAATTCATTTCTTAAATTGGGCAGGTTCAAGCAACGACACACTAACATATGAAATTTTATCGGCAGCAGTACAGGAAACCAGGTTCATCGACGATCACATCTACGAGTCACAAGGTTACAGAATCATCAAAGCAAAAGAGGTAAAGCAGATCGTATCGCACTTAGGTATGGGATCTACAGTCGTCAAAACATACTCCTCCCAATCACAGACTTTATCCCGCTAAGCAGTCCAGTATCCATACTCCACCTTAAGAGAGCTAACAAGGTCCTAACTTTAGTCAGTCTGCAAGCCGCAATCAACCAGAACAACAGAAGGGACCCCAAAAAATGTAAAACTCTGGGAAATTCTGGAGCTTATTCTCTCTAAAATACCAAAGAGACATGCCACTATACCGTTAGGGGACTTCAATACCGAGTTGGTAAGAGAGAGAAAATACTGTAATAAAGCGGGCAAATATTCGACCACAAGAGTACTAGCCGCTGCAGGTAAGGATTGATGGAACGGTGTAGAACTTTAGTGTTGGTCATGAAGTCCACCGCTTTGAGATACTTGCCTGGAAAACAGAAGAAATGGATCGCTTCCAGCACTAACCTCGGTGAGTTCCAGTTAAACCGTGTAACCGAGGAATATCTCCCATTAACGTACAAGGTCCTGTCCAAGACCTTAATAGCAAGGGCAGAAAGTCAACTGAGCAGTCAACTAGAGGTTTACCAGGCAGGCGTCAGGAAGAGTGGATCCTGTGCTGAGTAAATCTTCAACCTCAGAGCAGTACTAGCTTACTCCAAGATTAGAAGCCGCAAGGTGGTAATCACTTTTGTTCATTTTAGGAAGGCCTGCGACTCGAATCCGCAAAGTGAGATTCACCTTTTTTGATTTTAAGAAGACGTACGATTCCGTAGACAGCCAACCCCTTGTAAAATTTTCGGGAAACTAGGAGTAGACAACAAGATCCGAAGAAGCATTCTACAAACGCTGACTGACACAAACTCCAAGATTATATTCCGCTATAAAATCTGGGAAAGCTTCGAGATAAAAACAGGGGTCAGACAAGGGGATTGGCCTCTTCAACTTCGTCCTTGAAAAAATGTGGGAGAATGGGTGATAAATAAATAATAATCGTATGCCCTCAGCTACCGTGTGCAGACATTTCGATCTGACGCCATCTGGCTGTCTGCTCGTCAATTTCGACATTCCGTTTTACTCAAGGCCCACTAGATGGCAAAGTAAACCGGATCTCTCTTGGGCGACTATGGCTGAGATTTAATGAATTTTGTCGAGTAAATACCAAATGTATCACCGGAGATCTTTTACATGCCGACATCGTACGACATGGAATGTCGAATGGAATTTTCTCCGCCCTTCAAAAATCCTACTACCTCTGCGGAGTTTGAACCAGCTGTCTTGGGATCCGGAGGCTGACACTCTACCACGGATCCACAGAGGCAGAATGGGTAATTTTGGTGTTCAGAGTGAATCACGAGAGGTGACGTGTGACAGTTTATCGGCTGGCCTTTGCAGATGGCATGGTACTGATGGCTGAATATCCTGGAATTGTGGCGATCCAGATCAATTATTGTCTCAGAAGACAGCAAGACGTTTTATCAACATTAAGAGGCTTACATACATTGCCAGAGATAGTGAAGAGGAGTGTCTGAAGTTCCTGACAACGTTTGAGTATCGGCTGATTAAATTGTCCGGATAGTTGGAGAGCCTGCCAGCTAGAAGAATCATAATGCGCTTCATTTTGTAATCGTACACTCAAGTATTGAGTGTCAGCGTTCCTACTTTTCTGTTCCTGCAACCTTTCTGCCTTTCTTTCTACCCTTCTACTATCTGTCAGTTTCAGGTGCCTATAGCTCCCTATCAACCTCAATTTACTCATGTAACTGAAGGTACAGCTTATGGTGGGTTATGGACGTTGTGATAAGGAATATTCTCCTACGGAGAGCGCAAGTGTTGTGTTATCACCGCCGTTGTTCTTGCTATTGATGTCGCAATGTTCGGCAAAGACTCTCTCACTTGCTTCCATCTTTGTCTGTCAAGAGCTATCGTTGACAATGATGAATCTGATTTTCCTTCATTTCATCAAGTCATCGCTTTCTCTACTCTCCTCTCCGTTTCTCACCTTCCACGTGTATTTTTTTTCCGTCACTTACTTGCATCACTTGATCTCCTGATACGTTGTTGCAATCTATTCTACTTCAAAGACTTAGCTTGAATCGTCTTTCAATCCTGTTCTCTTGTATTTCTATTGTAGTATTTTCTTCTTGTATTCATGATACTTCTTCTCATTGTTCTCTGAGTCACTCGTCTCGTACTATATTCCACTGTCTTTGAGAAAGTTTCCAAGTCCGCGAACCATAGGTGAGAGTGTTCTGGATATTAGAGTTTAATGTCGCCCTTTCTAGGCTGAAATGGAGGTCTCTTATAATTTAATTTTCCAAAAACCTTAATTTTCTTTCCATCTGTTCTTCATTAGAGCATCGATTTCTAACTGGTGGCAGTCAATGAACAGGGGGTAGTCCGATATGCGTAAACCATTATGTATAATCCACTGGAAGTTTATTAATCTTTATCTCTGGTTCCTCTAGATCAATTTTCATTATTGATGTGGTTGATGAGGAGGCCAACAAATGAACTCATTTTCTGCTATTCAAACAACGTTATCTATGAGCGCAGTATCGACTTCAAGGTCAGGTGGTTCGGTTTCTTGCCAAAATAATTATTACTTTGGCGTCCCAGACCAGTTTCTTAAGAGGATTTGCGATGATATTAAAAACTGTTGAGTACAGATACTCCCGAATGCATGCCTCATGTTTAACAAAAGAGTGTTCTCACAGACAGTTTTACGATTATGTAGGATCTGTTCGTGAACCATCCTGTATCTCCACGTATTCCCAAAGGGAAACTAATATAGCTAATATTGTCTGTTAACACGCCTTGTTGTAATCTAACTCTCCATATATTAGATTTCCATTATTTCCACATGCATTTTTTATAAATTTAAATCAAGTCATAAACATAAACTTACGAACTTATCTCTTAAAATGAGGTTAAATTCAGATTGTCTAGGTCTAGGACAATACGGTGAAGAATTGGTCTTGATGTAATGCTGACAAACCCCTAAAACCAATACTCAGTATAGTGTTCTTTACTATCAGTTACTCGTACGCAACAAAACTATACCTTGAGCAAAATATACTACAGAACAGATCTACCGACATGAAGGGTGTTGCCTTCCACCACCATGCTTTTTTATAATCGCTAAGAGATACACGAGATTGGATGGTATGCTATTTCCACATCTACCTTATTGAGTGCATTCCGTGTCATCTGTCTTTCACTTCTTTGATCTATGCAGAATTTTTAGTACATTTTTTTGTTTTTAATGTTGCAATACAAAACGTTTGGTCAGTTCAAATTGTTTTTTACGTCTCAGACAGAAAAGTTCTACGAATACAATATGGTGAAACGGATGACACTATAATGAATCAATATGTATTCTTAAAGGTATGAATTGGATGGGTTTTCACGCGCTGTTGGTGGTGGGTAAGGGAATGGAGGAGCGGAACGGAACGGCCACCCTACCGTACGTAAACTCCGGCTCAGGCACACCTCTGTGGAGGTTCGGACCTACCTTCGGACAGAACACACCCCGCACCCTAAAGGTGTGAAATGTGTTTAATTTCTCTTATTCAGACACTAATAACTCCCTGCATAACCCAATATCATTCTTGTCGATGCAATCGTTGAAGCTCTAGTAGAAAGTATTCCTCAGCTATTACGTAAGTGTTAATGACCCATCCCAGATTTTTTCTTAATTCTTGTTATCTGGTAATACACAATATTAAAAAAATCAAGCTACAATAACTCATTCATAATATTCTCTGATTCCAAAAGTGCATTAACTTCAATACAAAATCCATCTTGTTAAAGAAATTCAAGATCAAGATCAAGATTGCAGGAAAAAATGTTATTTTTTATGTGGGTACCATCTCACAGAGGAATACCAGGCAACGAATCAGCTGATCAAGCAGCAAAAGAGGCTACTAGTCTTCCAATCAACGACCTTCAAATTGCCACGCCACATTCTGATATCATCGCTTATATCAAAATCAAATTACACGAACAATGGAAAATGAACTGCCTTAAAACTTCCACTAGCAACCTCCAAAATATTAAAATGATATCTACGAGAACATATCCTCTGCAAAACCTCACCAGACATGAACAAGTCTTAATCTCCCGACTAAGGATAGGACACACGAAGATCACCCACAACTATCTCCTAGAAAAGAAACAACCTCCGACCTGCAGTAAATGTAACTGCTCTCTCACTGTCAAGCATATCATCTCAGAATGTCAACTGTATGACCATTGGCGCCAACACCACAATATACCTAAGGAAATGGAACTGACACTGGCTTCTCCAGCACTGAGTCATCAAGTCATCAACTTCCTCAAGGACACTGGCTTGCATTCCAAAATCTAATTATATTATACTTACTGTTTCCTTTACATTTTTATAATTACAATATTATTATTACTATTATTCTGTAATCATATGTAAGAGTCGTGATAAGACCTAGGAGTTAAAGCGACTATAAACAACCCTAATAAAAAAACAATATAAACTAATATAATGTCATTAATTGTACAGCCTCTTGTCTTGGGTAGGTCAAGATGAATTCTGCTTATTCAGAAGGCCAGTAGATGTGGTCTGCGTGATGAATTCATTAGTCTAATTGTTTAGCTTTCTTGTCATTTTCGATGCATTTTATATCGAGCGCTAAATATTACTGTTGCTGACCACAAGAGGCTGACTGAATCCGATTCAAACGGTAAATGTCCTTGGACGAGTCGGGAGTCGAGTTCGGGACCTCCATGTATTATCCTCAGGATGAGAGGCTGCATCACGATCTTGACAGGAAGAATTATACATTTAACCAATAATTTCATAAACAGGCCCAAGCACTCTCTTTGAAAGGAATATTATTAAATTACCGAGTGTTGCGAAGAATCTCAATAATCTGCCTATGATTGCAGTTTTAAACACTCTCGGGCAATTGTATTGGCCTCAGTCAGAGTATCCCGACAAAAACTACCAGCACATTAATTGTCCTTGTTTAGGTCACCCATAAGCACAATATTTATACTGCACTACTATCTCTAATGGTAACACGTACAAAACAGCTCATTTGTTATTGGATTGGTTATCTACAAAAGAATAATGTCTATTTGATATCACGTAACAACGAGGTTGATTAGTTATGTCTCGCATCTTGCAACACAACTATGACGATATTTTACGGAAGTCCTTTATCACGTGAACCGAAGCAGACGTGTTAATTTAGTACAACTTGGCCGATGTTCTCTTTTATATTACAACAGGGATGCAGCAGAATCTGGGCATGTTGTTTTTCTTTAGCAGAGATCGTAATTCTTGATATTTAACGTGCAAAATCAATCACTTATTATTTCTGCTGCGTATAGATTGAAACAATATCTTCGGACAAATATTATGGCCATTTAATAACCATACCGCACATTGTGCCACTAGGAATACCCTCGCTCTAACAGACACAACAAAATAGTTACATTTCCACTTGGAGAGAAGTTACACGAATCACTCAACTCAAACCACTATTTTTTAAAGAATAATAATTGTTTTGAATTTGCTTTACATCGGACCGGCACAGATAGGTCTTATGGCGACGATGGGATAGGAAAGGCCGTGGCCTTAATTAGGGTACGATCCAGCATTTGCCTGGTGTGAAAATGGGAAACCACGGAAAACCATCTTCGGGGCTGTCAACAGTGGGGTTCGAATCCATTATCTCCCAGATGCAAGCTCACAGCTACGTGTACCTAACCGCACCACCAACTCGTCCGGTAATAAAGAAGAAGAATGAATGCACATGAGGTTGATAACTTTCCCTGAAAACAGTACTCACTACCAACGTTTACAATGTGCAAGATGCTGTTTAATTAAGCACTTGAACCGAAAGTGTTGACAACCGCCTACATGGAGGCCATGCCCACTACCTCCGTACTTTGAATCTTTTCCCACCACGGCGTTCTTGAATACATTAAGAATCAAACACTTACTCAAATAATTATTTTGCGAAAATAGAGTCTTCGTTTTCCATAATTTGATGGTATCTAGATGGACAAAGCATATAACAACATAAGGTTATATGTTGTCTTTGTTTAGGTCACCATAAACACAATATTTATACTGCACCATTATGTATAATCCCCTGGAACAGGGCCTCTCAAGGTACATGCGCCCGTGCATGAGACGACTTCACTAAGTTGACCAGATCACAAACCCCACTCCTTTTTCCCTATATCTCTCTCGCCCATTTCTCCTGTCTCCACCTTCTTCACCTTCCCCACTGATTTTCCCCTTACTGGGAAATGTTTATGTGCGGTGAGCGGAGACATTCAGTTCTATGGGACAATGGTACCAGTGTTAAAACTCCTCCTTCAATATGGTTTGAGCAGACAATTTATCCTATTCTTTTCCTTTTTCTTTGCAATTTTACCAGTAATATCTGGAACAAGGGATCGGCTGACAGCAATTCTGAGAGCGATCATTAAATTACGATCAGAAACACTCGCACGCAATCTAGTTTTCGTTCAATTCAAAGCAGAAAAAAAGACTTTGACATATGCATGTGGAACCAAACATAGAAATAAACTTAGCTCATTCTCGATGCAGCTTAGGAAAATCTTCCTTCGACAAATTTTCGTAGAATTCGAGCAAAGCCTTTGTATTGAAAAATTGTTGATGATCACGAAATTATTGTCTCACAGATTAAGCATTTCGCTTTATCGTCACAACTGAGAAAAAAATACGAAAGTTCCCAGCTCGATTGAAATAGATTTTCGGAAGTGTTTCTTCCTTCGAAGCAGGTTGCATTAGGTTGTTGTCGTTTGCTTATCTCTTTCACTGATAAACAAGCCGTCTACAGCCGAACGCTTCGTTGCTCTCAGCACACTACACCATCTGAGTCAAGCCGAGTTGAGCCGAGTCGGACCGATGCACAGTGCACGAAGCCCTTGCGCCTCGGTTTGCACGCGTGAGATTTTGCGAGTTTGAGAGGCCCTACCCTGGAAGTTTATTTTTATCTCTGTTTCCTCTAGATCAAGTATCATTATTGATATGGTTGACGATGCTATTTTATTAAGCACTTGAACTGAAAGAGCTAACGTCGTGGTTAGCAGGTTCGAATCCTGTTGATGGAAATCTTTCGCCATCAAAATGTTGTCCGGCAGGGTAGAAGGGGTCATGGTATACAATTTCTAATCACTGTTTAGGGTAAGAAAGGCCTGTATTCAATTCCAAACCTCTCCGCGGTGTTCATTTAGAGTGAAAGCATATGACGCTCTTGATGATGACTTTTCTGTCAGATGAACACGTTAAGCTTTGACTAGACTCCTTGTTATTATTCTATAGGAATACGCTATACGCCGCCGACACCGGGTTTTATCCTCTCCGTACCTCATTATCATCAGTTCACGTCAAGACGCACAGGTATTCTGTTGTCGTCAGATTTAAAATACCTGCACTAGGCGAGCCGAGCGTATCCTCGGACACTCCCGGCACTAAAAGCCATACGCTAAATAAATAAATAAATAAATAAATAAATAAATAAATTCAGGTTAAGATCTTTTATTTTAAAAACATAAAAATTCAATACAGTATTATCAGCTATAAGTGATGATTAAAACATCGCAAATGTAGATTAATTTAAATTATAAGAGAAAGGGCAGGTTTTCACACAAATCAGATAAATGAGATACAAATTTAAAACCTCCCGTGTACGTGCTGGAGCGAGAGAAACGGCAAGCTCACTGGAGAATCTCAGATCAATATTTCGATCTTGTTTATGACGCAGAATAAACAGCGAGTTTCGTAGAATAGCGGCTTTTTTGCTATTCTCATTTACAACCCAAGGAACAACCGCGAGTTTACACGATTGATGACGAACATGTCACATTATGGTTTGGCAGAATATCAGGATTTATAGTCTGAGTCACGCCATGTAAATAAATAAATAAAAAATAAATAAATAAATAAATAAATAAATAAATAAATATAATAATAATATAATAATAATAATGATAATAATAATAATAATAATAATAATAATTACTTCAGTGGCATGCGTGCAATGCTAACTCTCTGTCTCAGCACCGAACTGCAATGGCCTCATTCACTCGCGGTGAAACCGCCTCCTCCTCCATCTTCTTCTTCTCCTTCTTCTCCTACAACTTATTGGGTTCGGCACATGATGTTGATTTGTTTCAGTTTTACAGCCGGATGCCCTACCTAATGCCAACCCTATGTAAATGGATGTATTCACAACTCTGAGTTTCTGCGGTACTTGGTACAGTGATGCGTTATATGACGAACACATACGCCCAATCTTCGAACCAGAGAAGGAAACTATACTTAGTTAAAATCTTTGACCCCACCAGGAATCAAATCCGAAACCCCTAAACCGAAGGCCAGTACCCTGACCATTCAGCTAAGAAGTCGCAGCAGAACATTAACCGTACAGAAAGCAGTGATTTACTCCTATAATTTGGGGAGTAAATAGAAATGCGTAATTTTACAGGGAGTCATAGATGTTTAGAAGAAAATGGCGGGTATATGAAACATTAAATAACTGGGTTTTCTTCTTTTCCTGTAAACCGTCAGCTAATTCAGTGATTTTAAATCACATGTAAATTAAAATCTGCTCCTGGATGGATAGATTCTAAACGCGAAATTCGGTCGAAATAAACGGATTTACAAAAGAAACGAAAGTACAACAGACTGTTCTACAATTTTATTTGTATGCCGATTGTTCTGGAAACATTTGCCCAAAGAAATTCGAATGATAGCAGTGGCCTGAAGGAATGAAAATAGGGTGGTTCTGCGTCCGTCTTCCTTGGATTTACGCATCCTTCCCAGGAGCAAGGATTTCCTCATTCTTTTAGGTCCTTACCATCATCTGAAATTTTTGGACATTTCCAGAACACTCTGAATATTAACTCATACCTTTGGTTACTGAAGTCAAACACGTGGGGAAAATATTGTCTCTTTTATCTCTACTAACCAAGTTGGCCGACTAGTTGGAAAATTTAAAGTTAAAAACTTCTTTGATACAATAGGCCTAGTAAAAAAGAATTTAGTGCTTCCGCCTTTTCTATACAATATGTAATGTCGTACAAGTTCGTTCTTTTACAACATGATTTCTTTTTGGTACCGGTTTCAACTCCTTTTTAGGGTCATCATCAGTCTGCATTACAAACTGAGCAAGAGGACAAAAACAAAATATATAACAGTATACATATAATGATACATAGTATGTGACAAATGTTTACATTTAAAATAAGAATTATGCATAAAATAGGTAGCGATGTTTGCTACGCGTTAGAGGCGTAATAGTGATCTTGTATTGTATGTAAATTCACTTCCACTATTGTAGTTGGAAAATGATGTGATTCCTGTACTGGTAGAGAATAGGTGACCCTATATTTGTTGTATAATGCCATTTCCATGTCACTATGCTTTAATTAAATGAGCTTTAGTGCGAGTGTGTGTCGAAGAGGAGTTTATTTTTACTACAGAATTTTGATGTAACAGAATGGAATGAGGTTAATTGTTTAGAAAGGATCCGAAAATAATATACAGCCACACAAACAGAACTAATAGTTTACACCGTAAACAAATGTCTATTATCATTGATTGTTGGAGAAAAATCATACATATTTTAGGTCTTTATTACACAAGGAGAGAATGAAGCAGATGAACGCAGGGCAACTGAGCGGTCTTTTAATGGACAACGATGTGGCTACTGATTTGACACAGTTAGTGCTATCTAAGCGATTCAAGACGGGCTACCAACCCCTAAATAAATATTTCTCTGCAATAGTTCGGACATTAACTACTACGTGGCACAGAGAACGAAGTATGAAGGGTAGATTATTAACAGGCTGAACAACAGGGAAACAGTAGGTCTTAGGAATACAAACGTTAGCAAAGGAAGTGTCAACTATATTCAGGGGAAGCCTCATGTATATGTTATTACTAGCGAATGTACCGGTGCTTCGCTACGGTATTCTACATTGTATTCGAATATCGAAGTAAATAGTGTACATGCAGTAAATAAGATAGTTTTAAAATTGCATGTCTCTTAGCGTTATCCGAGAAAGAGCATGGGGAGGTCCCCGTACGTTTCCAATGTAAAGTGTTTGTTACGGATTTGTGATATAACGGCAGGCTCACTTGCCTACTGGCATTCACAATCAGGTTGGGAAGTTTACATTATAATTGCAGGCCCCATTGCCTACTATGCGGACAGAATCGATTTGGGGAGTTTTCGTTAAAATGGCAGCCCCCCTTTCCTACCTCCAGACAGATTACAGTTTTTATTATAATGGCAGGCAATTACCCTACTATCACTCGAAATTGAGTTGTGCAGTTATCATTATAATGACAGGCCCCTTTTCCTACTGCCAGCCAGCGTACTGCCAGTCACACCAAGTTGGTGAGTTTCCATCAAAATAGCAGGCCACTATGCCTAATGCCAGTCACATTTTAGATGAGTACATTTCTTTATAATGGCGGGCACCCTTGCCTACTGCCAAACACAATCGGGTAGGGGAGTTTTAAACAAAACTGCATGCTCACTTACCTTCTGCAAGTCAAATCGAGAAGGGAACTATTCATTACAATTGTAGGCCTTCCTTACTAATGACAGTTACACAGGAGTTGGAGAAGGAACCCTTTCCTACTGCCAGTCAAAGTCGGTGTGGGGAGTACTGATTACAATAGCAGACCGACCCTTTCTCGATCGCTAAATCGACATCAGTGAATATATATAGATCGACATACGAAAGTATATGCGTGTTTACAATATTGAAGACCTTCATTTACAGATTAACTGCTACTAAACGTACGTCATATCGACAAAGGATTATACCATAAGACACGCCGGATTTAGTGGCCTAAATGGCTGGTCCAATGATATGTCATCTATTCTTGGGTCAGATTTAGAAACGTGGAACAGGGTAAAGGTTTTGTAAGATCATCTCACATTACATTACTTTTCGGATAATAATGTGACAGCTACATACGTAGCATTTGGCTCACATATGGCTACTGAGTGGGCCAATTTTCGTGAAGAGTTTGATGATTCTGTATTTCATATAAGTAATTGAAAGTATGAATAATGCATGTGAAAATTCCAAATTGACTTAACATCGATTAATAGAGAAAAATCAAACGTAAAAGGGATACAGATACGGCATAAAGTCATAAGACCAAGGTTGTAGATCATTCCAAATTGAACGGAGATTGTGCAATCCGTTACGTGATAGGAATTTCCGAAGGTCTGCACCATCATTAAAATTGCCTGCATATTTCGATATTCTTCGGGGATAAAAAATGAAAAATTTAATGATATAGGATTTTTCATTCGTTACGGGCTAAAACGTATAATTTTGTCAAATTTCAATTATCTTCTTATTCTTCTGGCAGATTATGCCACAATGTGGATTTTGGGCGAGGCGGGTAAAAATTAGGACTTTCAGGAAATCAAAAATTATGGAGATTGTTATTATTACCCCTTAAACGGAAAGCTGTACGAAAATTTCGCCAAAATAGTCAGTGTAGAGGTACACAGTCGTTACGATTTGATTTATATAGATAAGGAATCTGCTCCATGTAAAACACCTTTTGGGCTATGTCCGCTGGACTTAACCTGCAAAAGTGACCATTCATGATATCTCCGTTATTAATCCTCCTGACGAAAAAATGCACATGAAAAAAAAGGTTTAGAGGTGGAATTCCATCAGGTTTGGTCGATTTCCAGTCAGGTTGGTCTTGTTCTGTATATATTGTGGAAGAGTAAAATCACCATTTCGGTTCCTTATAAACCGCCAGTCCATTCCGGAACATGAAATGTTATTTACGTTTAAAACCTACCTTTGGACAGGTGGATGCTAAATATAAATTTTGTTTCGAATGTCTTCAGTAGTTTTCAAGTTGTAAGGAATACGCTTTACACGCACCCGCTCGTGAGTTAAGTCCGATGGGACTTGTACAGAAAAACGGTCCTTTAATGATATCTCCCTTATTGATCCTCGTATCGAAATGATGCACATGAGAAAAAAAGGTTTAGACATTAATTTCTACCAAGGTAGGTAGACTTCCATAAACTTTTGTTGTGTATATTTTTTGGAAGTGCAAAATCACTGTTTCGGTTTCGTATAAACCCCCAGTTAGTTCAGGGATTTAGAAACAATATTTGCCCTGAAACCTATCAAGGACAGGTGTATTCTAAATACGAATCTTGGTGGAAATGCATCCAGTAGTTTCTAGCATTCACGTACATACGGCGTAATTAAGGAAGAAAATAATACAGTTAAGAATGTTGAAACTAATAGAAAATGGATTATAACTGAGGACAGCCGGATAACGACAAATAAATAAATGCCGTGAGTTATGGATATAATAAAGCGCTAACAGAGGAGAAATTTAGGTTCAGTGATTCTTAGGTAAACAAATATGAAGATGACTAATGGTGTTATTACTTAATCTATTCGAGGGCGGTTATAACCTCCAACGATATTCCGCCAATATCCCGCAGATGAGCCGATTGATGCCTCTCTTGCCATCTACCCAAGGAACAACCACGAATTTAAAAGCATGATGAGGAAAATGGCAATACGTTACTTCCCTACTGGCATGCAGTCAGAGACGTTGCCATGGTAACCTGTAGGTTCGTTGTCGGTCTGTCGGTCACTAAATGCAGAGCATGATACCAGCAGAAAATTGTAAATTTCTCCGTCATGTGAAGAGTAAGGTAAATTATGAACATAACGAAAGTTGTTTATAATGAAGAGACGTTTCACGTACGGTAAACGAAGTTTACAGAAAATCAATAGTATAAGAGAAAATAGAGGAAAACCACTGTGGTTTTCCTATAAACACCCCGTCTATTCAAAGATTTTAAAATTATATGCATATTGGAACCTTTCCTGGGATGAGTATACTCTAAATATGAAGTTTGGCTGAGATCTATCCAGCCGTTTCGACGTGATGGTGGGAAAACCACTCTGGTTTTCCTATAAACCCCCCGTCTATTCAAGGATTTTAAAATGATATGCATATCTAAACCTTCCCCGGGATTAGTATACTCTAAATACAATGTTTGGTTGAGATCCATCCAGCCGTTTCGACGTGATGGTGGAAAAACCATTCTGATTTTCCTATAAACCCCCCATATATTCAAATATTTTAAAATGATATGCATATGGAAAACTTCCCCGCGATGAGTATCCTCTAAATATGAAGTTTGGTTGAGATCTATCCAGCCGTTTCGACGTGATGGTGGAAAAACCATTCTGGTTTTCCTATAAACCCCCTGTCTATTCAAGGATTTTAAAATGATATGCATATCAAAACCTTCTCCGGGATGAGTATACCCTAAATATGAAGTTTGGTTGAGATCTATCCAGCCGTTTCGACGTGATGGTGGAACAGACAAACAGACAGACAAACAGAAACAATTTTATTTATATAGATTTTTACACTCGTTCTTCACCCCCTTTCCATCCCCGCCCAAAGGAGTCCTACGAGTGCCTTACACAACAGTATATTTTTTTCCCAGATATTAAGTCTTATTTGTACCTATTTTGGTTGACAGCTATGCCCAAACGTACATGCATAATCTCACTGCTCTAGAATCCTGGAGCTGACGTTGCCATGGTTACGGCAGTTCATTTCTTTATCCGATTCCTAGAGCAGGGGTAGTGTGGTGCCAATATCTCCGTAACGGTTGGTTTTAGGGCCTTAAAACATGGTTTTCGGGCCCGTAGGGCTTACCGAGTTTTGTTCTTTGCGTCAAGAGGATTAAATTGAGCTTTGTCTCGTCCTTATACGACAAATTCGATATTTTGCCTATAATAGTATAAGAGAAAATGGAGGAAAACCGTTTTTCCTATAAAACCCCCGTCTTTTCAAAGATTTTAAAATGATATGCATATCGAAACCTTCCCCGGGGTCAGTATACTCTAAATATGAAGTTTGGTTGAGATCTATCCAGCCGTTTCGACGTGATGGTGGAACAGACAAACAGACAGACAAACAGAAACAATTTTATTTATATAGATTACTAGCAAATGTACCCGTGCTTCGCTACGGTATTCTGCATTGTATACGAATATTGAAGTAAATACTGTACATGCAGTAAATAAGATTGTTTTAAAATAGCATGTCTCTTAGCGTTATCCGAGAAACAATATGCAGAGGTCCCCATACGTTGTTTCCAGTGTAAAGTGCTTGTTACGGATTTGTGATGATCCATTCCTACTGCCAGTCATAGTCGGTGTGCGGAGTACTGATTACAATAGCAGACACACCCTTTCTCGATCGCTACAAAATCGACATCAGTGAATATATATAGTTCGACATACGAAAGTATGTGCTTGTTTACAATATTGCAGACCTTCATTTACAGATTAACTGCTTCTAAACGGTACATCATATCGAGAAAAGATTGTACCATAAGACGCCGGATTTAGCGGCCTAAATTGCTGGTCATATGATATCTCATCTATTCATGGGTCAGATTGAGTTAGAAACTTGGGTAAAATTTGTGTAAGATTATCTCACATTGCATTGCTTTTCGGATAATTAAGTGACAGCTACATACATAGCATTTGGCTCACATATGGCTACTGGGTGGACCAATTTTCGTGTAGAGTATGATGATTCTATCTTTCCTCTAAGTGATGGAAGGTATGAATTATGTATGTGAAAAGTACTACTTTACTTAAGATCGAGAAATAGAGAAAAGTCAAACGTAAAATGGATATAAATACGACAAAAAGTCGTACGACCAAGGTTGTAGATCACTCCAAATTGAACGGGGATTGTGCCATCCGTTATGTGATGATACTTCCCGAAGGTCTGCACCATCATTAAAATTGTCTCCATATTTCGATATTCTTCGGGATAGAAAGGGAAAAATTTAAAGCTCTTGGAAGTTTTCCGCCCGTTACAGGCTAAGTCGTAAAATTTTGCCAAATTTCAGTTTTCTTTCTCGACTGTCAGATTATGCCGCAATCTGGGTTTTCAGTGAGAAGTGTAAAAAGTAGAACTTTCAAGATACTAAACCAAAAAATATGCAGATGATCATTATTACCCCTTAAGCGTGTAGCTGTACGAAAATTTCGACAAAATAGTCTATGTACAGGCACACAGTAGTTACGATTTTATTTACATAGATAAATAAGGAACCTGCTCCACGTACAACACCTTTTGGGCTATATCCGCTGGACTTAACCGGAAAAACGGACCGTTTATGATATCTCCCTTATTAATCCTCCTGTCGAAAAAATGCACATGAAAAAATGTTTTAGAGATGGAATTCCATCATGTTTGGTCGATTTCCAGTCAGGTTGGTCTTGTACTGTATACATTCTGGAAGAGTAAAATCACCATTTCGGTTCCCTATAAACCGCCAGTCCATTCCGGGAACATGAAATGTTATTGACGATTAACACCTACCGTTGGACAGGTGGATGTTAATATAAAGTTTGACTCAAATATCTTCAGTAGTTTTCAAGTTGTAAAACATACGCTTTACACGCACCCGCTCTTGAGTTAAGTCCGGTGGGACTTGTACCGGAAAACGGTCCGTTAATGATATCTCCCTTATTAATCCTCGTATTGAAATGATGCACATGAGGAAAAAGGCCTAGAAATGAATTTCCATTACGGCAGCTAAATTTACATTAAGTTTGGTTGCAAAATGACGGTTTCGGTTTCGTATAATCCCCCAGTCAATTCAGGGATTCAGAAACAATACTTGCCCTAAAACCTACCAAAGGACAGATGGATTCTAAATATCAAGTTTGGTGGAAATATATCCAGTAGTTTCCAAGTTTTAGACAAACAGACAAACAAACAAACAGACAGACACCAAAACAGAATATATGCAGATGGTCATTATTACACCTGAAACGGATAACTGTACGGAAATTTCGCCAAAATTGTCAATGTACAGACATACTCTAGAAGTGTAGACCTTTATTTCGATAGTTACTGCTTTGCAACTGTACGACGTATCTACAAACGGACTTCACCATCAGACGCCCCTTTCAGTGCTCTACATGGTTGGTCCTATGACATCTTCTCGTATCTCCTTTATTTATGGGTTAGATTGAGTTAGAGTCATTGAATGGGGTGAAATCTTGTACAGTTTTTGAATGCTACTTTATATTTTTGATTCTCATGTGACAGCTAGAATCATAAAATTTGGCTATAACATTGCCAATGGTCATGTCAATGTGCGTGCCGAATGTCATGATTCTACCTTTCCTATAAGTGTGCCAAATGATAACATATACGTGTAAAAGTACAAAATCAACTTGTGTTTTCCTATAAGTGTGCCAAATGATAACATATACGTGCAAAAGTACAAAATCAACTTGTGTTTAATGTATTAGGGATAGAAATACGACGAAAAGTCACAGGACAAAAGTTGTAGATCTCTCCAAAATGAAACGCAATTTGCTTTGTGACTTTTGATACGACTTACTGATTAGCCACCAATTACCCCGAAACGAAGGTCTGCACCGCCGTTAAAATTGCATCCATATTTCGGAATTTTCCTGGGCCAGAAGTTATACATTTGCATAGCTTAGAATATTTCCTCAAAGGAAAGAGTGTACAGCATTCGGGATTAGCACTCGCATACATACGTGGTAATTAAGGAAGAAAGTAATACAGTTTAGTAAGTTGAAATTAATAGAAAATAGATTATAACAGAGGACATCCGGATGACGACAAATATATAAATACCAAGTGAATGTATTGGAAAATCAAATGCTCCTCAATAAATTATGCCGGAGTGAGTTATGGATATAAGAAAGCGGTAATCGGAGAGAAATTTAGGCGCAGGGATTCTTAGGTAATCAGATAAGAAGATGAATATTTGTGTTATTACTTATGCTATTCGAGGACAGTTATAACCTCCAATGATATTCCGCCAATATCCCGCAGAATGGCCGATTGACGACTCTCTTGCTTTCTACCCAAGGAACAACCACGAATTTAAAGGAATGATGAGGAAAATGACAATACGTTACTTCCCTGCTGGCAAGCAGTCAGAGACGTTGCCATGGTAACCCATATATTCGTTATCGCTCTGTCGGTCCCTCAATGCCGAGCATGGTATCGGCAGAAAATAGTAAATTTCTCCGTCATTTGAAGAGTAAGGTAAATTATGAACACAACGAAAGTTGTTTGTGATGAAGAGACCTTTCACATACGGTCCACAGAGTTTGCAGAAAATCAATAGTATAAGAGAAAATGGAGGAAGACCGTTGTGGTTTTCCTATAGACCCCCGTCTTTTCAAAGATTTTAAAATGATATGCATATCGAAACCTTCCCCGGGGTGAGTATACTCTAAATATGAAGTTTGGTTGAGATCTATCCAGCCCTTTCGACGTGATGGTGGAACAAACAAACATTTTTATTCTTTTTATTTTGCTAGTTGCTTTACGTCGCACCGACACAGATAGGTCTTATGGCGACGATGGGACAGGGAAGGGATAGGAGTTGGAAGGAATCGGCCGTGGCCTTAATTAAGGTACAGCCCCAGCATTTGCCTGGTGTGAAAATGGGAAACCACGGAAAACCATTTTCAGAGCTGCCGACAGTGGGGTTCGAACCTACTATCTCCCGAATACTGGATATTGGCCGCACTTAAGCCAAACAAACAAACAAACAAACAAACAAACAAACAAACAGACAAACAGAAACGAACAACTTTATTTATAAGATTATTTTTATACCACTCCCCTCGCCCCCTGCCAAAAGGGTGCTAGGGGTGTCTTACCCTCACGCGGTTTGTCTCCTGATACTAATTGATAAGTGTACCACGTTTGGTGAAATTGCTCCAGTGGTTTAGGAGGAGATGTGTCATATACACACCCACACCCACACACCCACGCACACACATACATCAATTTTTATATAGTAAGAAGAAGAAGATAATATTTTTATATGTAGTTTTTCGATTAATTTTATATCTCACCCCCTTCGCTCCCCACTTGGATTTGCAAAAAATCCGGAGTAATACTATTCATCTCAGAGACCCTGAAATCTATGGATTCGAAACTGTTTTTAATTATTTCTATATCTCACCCCACCCCCCCACCCTTTGCTCCCAACCTAAAAGGGGGCTGGATTTTAAAAAAATTCTAGAGTATCACTTTTCAACTCAGCGACCCCGAAAACTATGAATTCGACACTATTCTCGGTTATTATTGTAACTACCACCCCCCTGACCCTCTCCCTTAAGGGCGCTAGGGATGGCTTACCCCCCACAGTGATCGTCTCCCGATAGTAAGTGATTCGTGTACCAAGTTTGGTTGAAATTGCTCCAGTGGTTTAGTTGGAGATGTGTCATTTACACACACACTTCCATTTCTATATATAGTAAGATTTTTACACTCGTTCTTCACCCCCTTTCCATCCCCGCCCAAAGGAGTCCTATGAGTGCCTTACACAACAGTATATTTTTTTTCCCAGATATTAAGTCTTATTTGTACCTATTTTGGTTGACAGCTATGCCCAAACGTACATGCATAATCTCACTGCTCTAGAATCCTGGAGCTGACGTTGCCATGGTTACGGCAGTTCATTTCTTTATCCGATTCCTAGAGCAGGGGTAGTGTGGTGCCAATATCTCCGTAACGGTTGGTTTTAGGGCCTTAAAACATGGTTTTCGGGCCCGTAGGGCTTACCGAGTTTTGTTCTTTGCGTCAAGAGGATTAAATTGAGCTTTGTCTCGTCCTTATACGACAAATTCGATATTTTGCCTATAATAGTATAAGAGAAAATGGAGGAAAACCGTTTTTCCTATAAAACCCCCGTCTTTTCAAAGATTTTAAAATGATATGCATATCGAAACCTTCCCCGGGGTCAGTATACTCTAAATATGAAGTTTGGTTGAGATCTATCCAGCCGTTTCGACGTGATGGTGGAACAGACAAACAGACAGACAAACAGACAAACAGAAACAATTTTATTTATATAGATTACTAGCAAATGTACCCGTGCTTCGCTACGGTATTCTGCATTGTATACGAATATTGAAGTAAATACTGTACATGCAGTAAATAAGATTGTTTTAAAATAGCATGTCTCTTAGCGTTATCCGAGAAACAATATGCAGAGGTCCCCATACGTTGTTTCCAGTGTAAAGTGCTTGTTACGGATTTGTGATGATAACGACAGGCTCACTTCCCTACTGCGATTCACAATCGAGTTGGGAAGTTTACATTATAATTGCAGGCCCCATTGCCTACTGCGCGGTCACAATCTATTTGGGGAGTTTCCGTTACAATTGCAGGCCCCCTTTCCTACCTCCAGACATATTACAAATTGAAGAGTTTTTATTATAATGGCAGGAAACTTCCCTACAACCAGTCAAAATTGAGTTGTGCAGTTATCATTATAATGATAGGCCCCTTTTCCAACTGCCAGCCAGCTTCCTGCCAGTCACACCAAGTTGATGAGTTTCCATCAAAATAGCAGGCCAGTATGCCTAATGCCAGTCACATTTTAGATGGGTACATCTGTTTATAACTGCGGGAACGCTTGCCTACAGCCAAAGACTGTATGCTGCACGCTCCCTTGCCTTCTGAATGTCAAATCGAGAAGTGAATTATTCATTACAATGGTAGGCCTGCCTCATTAATGCCAGTTACACAGGAATTGGAGAAGGACTCCATTCCTACTGCCAGTCATAGTCGGTGTGCGGAGTACTGATTACAATAGCAGACACACCCTTTCTCGATCGCTACAAAATCGACATCAGTGAATATATATAGTTCGACATACGAAAGTATGTGCTTGTTTACAATATTGCAGACCTTCATTTACAGATTAACTGCTTCTAAACGGTACATCATATCGAGAAAAGATTGTACCATAAGACGCCGGATTTAGCGGCCTAAATTGCTGGTCATATGATATCTCATCTATTCATGGGTCAGATTGAGTTAGAAACTTGGGTAAAATTTGTGTAAGATTATCTCACATTGCATTGCTTTTCGGATAATTAAGTGACAGCTACATACATAGCATTTGGCTCACATATGGCTACTGGGTGGACCAATTTTCGTGTAGAGTATGATGATTCTATCTTTCCTCTAAGTGATGGAAGGTATGAATTATGTATGTGAAAAGTACTACTTTACTTAAGATCGAGAAATAGAGAAAAGTCAAACGTAAAATGGATATAAATACGACAAAAAGTCGTACGACCAAGGTTGTAGATCACTCCAAATTGAACGGGGATTGTGCCATCCGTTATGTGATGATACTTCCCGAAGGTCTGCACCATCATTAAAATTGCCTCCATATTTCGATATTCTTCGGGATAGAAAGGGAAAAATTTAAAGCTCTTGGAAGTTTTCAGCCCGTTACAGGCTAAGTCGTAAAATTTTGCCAAATTTCAGTTTTCTTTCTCGACTGGCAGATTATGCCGCAATCTGGGTTTTCAGTGAGAAGTGTAAAAAGTAGAACTTTCAAGATACTAAACCAAAAAATATGCAGATGATCATTATTACCCCTTAAGCGTGTAGCTGTACGAAAATTTCGACAAAATAGTCTATGTACAGGCACACAGTAGTTACGATTTTATTTACATAGATAAATAAGGAACCTGCTCCACGTACAACACCTTTTGGGCTATATCCGCTGGACTTACCGGAAAAACGGACCGTTTATGATATCTCCCTTATTAATCCTCCTGTCGAAAAAATGCACATGAAAAAAAGTTTTAGAGATGGAATTCCATCATGTTTGGTCGATTTCCAGTCAGGTTGGTCTTGTACTGTATATATTCTGGAAGAGTAAAATCACCATTTCGGTTCCCTATAAACCGCCAGTCCATTCCGGGAACATGAAATGTTATTGACGATTAACACCTACCGTTGGACAGGTGGATGTTAATATAAAGTTTGACTCAAATATCTTCAGTAGTTTTCAAGTTGTAAAACATACGCTTTACACGCACCCGCTCTTGAGTTAAGTCCGGTGGGACTTGTACCGGAAAACGGTCCGTTAATGATATCTCCCTTATTAATCCTCGTATTGAAATGATGCACATGAGGAAAAAGGCCTAGAAATGAATTTCCATTACGGCAGCTAAATTTACATTAAGTCTGGTTGCAAAATGACGGTTTCGGTTTCGTATAATCCCCCAGTCAATTCAGGGATTCAGAAACAATACTTGCCCTAAAACCTACCAAAGGACAGATGGATTCTAAATATCAAGTTTGGTGGAAATATATCCAGTAGTTTCCAAGTTTTAGACAAACAGACAAACAAACAAACAGACAGACACCAAAACAGAATATATGCAGATGGTCATTATTACACCTGAAACTGATAACTGTACGGAAATTTCGCCAAAATTGTCAATGTACGGACATACTCTAGAAGTGTAGACCTTTATTTCGATAGTTACTGCTTTGCAACTGTACGACGTATCTACAAACGGACTTCACCATCAGACGCCCCTTTCAGTGCTCTACATAGTTGGTCCTATGACATCTTCTCGTATCTCCTTTATTTATGGGTTAGATTGAGTTAGAGTCATTGAATGGGGTGAAATCTTGTACAGTTTTTGAATGCTACTTTATATTTTTGATTCTCATGTGACAGCTAGAATCATAAAATTTGGCTATAACATTGCCAATGGTCATGTCAATGTGCGTGCCGAATGTCATGATTCTACCTTTCCTATAAGTGTGCCAAATGATAACATATACGTGTAAAAGTACAAAATCAACTTGTGTTTAATGTATTAGGGATAGAAATACGACGAAAAGTCACAGGACAAAAGTTGTAGATCTCTCCAAAATGAAACGCAATTTGCTTTGTGACTTTTGATACGACTTACTGATTAGCCACCAATTACCCCGAAACGAAGGTCTGCACCGCCGTTAAAATTGCATCCATATTTCGGAATTTTCCTGGGCCAGAAGTTATACATTTGCATAGCTTAGAATATTTCCTCAAAGGAAAGAGTGTACAGCATTCGGGATTAGCACTCGCATACATACGTGGTAATTAAGGAAGAAAGTAATACAGTTTAGTAAGTTGAAATTAATAGAAAATAGATTATAACAGAGGACATCCGGATGACGACAAATATATAAATACCAAGTGAATGTATTGGAAAATCAAATGCTCCTCAATAAATTATGCCGGAGTGAGTTATGGATATAAGAAAGCGGTAATCGGAGAGAAATTTAGGCGCAGGGATTCTTAGGTAATCAGATAAGAAGATGAATATTTGTGTTATTACTTATGCTATTCGAGGACGGTTATAACCTCCAATGATATTCCGCCAATATCCCGCAGAATGGCCGATTGACGACTCTCTTGCTTTCTACCCAAGGAACAACCACGAATTTAAAGGAATGATGAGGAAAATGACAATACGTTACTTCCCTGCTGGCAAGCAGTCAGAGACGTTGCCATGGTAACCCATGTATTCGTTATCGCTCTGTCGGTCCCTCAATGCCGAGCATGGTATCGGCAGAAAATAGTAAATTTCTCCGTCATTTGAAGAGTAAGGTAAATTATGAACACAACGAAAGTTGTTTGTGATGAAGAGACCTTTCACATACGGTCCACAGAGTTTGCAGAAAATCAATAGTATAAGAGAAAATGGAGGAAGACCGTTGTGGTTTTCCTATAGACCCCCGTCTTTTCAAAGATTTTAAAATGATATGCATATCGAAACCTTCCCCGGGGTGAGTATACTCTAAATATGAAGTTTGGTTGAGATCTATCCAGCCCTTTCGACGTGATGGTGGAACAAACAAACATTTTTATTCTTTTTATTTTGCTAGTTGCTTTACGTCGCACCGACACAGATAGGTCTTATGGCGACGATGGGACAGGGAAGGGATAGGAGTTGGAAGGAATCGGCCGTGGCCTTAATTAAGGTACAGCCCCAGCATTTGCCTGGTGTGAAAATGGGAAACCACGGAAAACCATTTTCAGAGCTGCCGACAGTGGGGTTCGAACCTACTATCTCCCGAATACTGGATATTGGCCGCACTTAAGCCAAACAAACAAACAAACAAACAAACAAACAAACAAACAAACAAACAGACAAACAGAAACGAACAATTTTATTTATAAGATTATTTTTATACCACTCCCCTCGCCCCCTGCCAAAAGGGTGCTAGGGGTGTCTTACCCTCACGCGGTTTGTCTCCTGATACTAATTGATAAGTGTACCACGTTTGGTGAAATTGCTCCAGTGGTTTAGGAGGAGATGTGTCATATACACACCCACACCCACACACCCACGCACACACATACATCAATTTTTATATATAGTAAGAAGAAGAAGATAATATTTTTATATGTAGTTTTTCGATTAATTTTATATCTCACCCCCTTCGCTCCCCACTTGGATTTGCAAAAAATCCGGAGTAATACTATTCATCTCAGAGACCCTGAAATCTATGGATTCGAAACTGTTTTTAATTATTTCTATATCTCACCCTACCCCCCCACCCTTTGCTCCCAACCTAAAAGGGGGCTGGATTTTAAAAAAATTCTAGAGTATCACTTTTCAACTCAGCGACCCCGAAAACTATGAATTCGACACTATTCTCGATTATTATTGTAACTACCACCCCCCTGACCCTCTCCCTTAAGGGCGCTAGGGATGGCTTACCCCCCACAGTGATCGTCTCCCGATAGTAAGTGATTCGTGTACCAAGTTTGGTTGAAATTGCTCCAGTGGTTTAGTTGGAGATGTGTCATTTACACACACACTTCCATTTCTATATATAGTAAGATTTTTACACTCGTTCTTCACCCCCTTTCCATCCCCGCCCAAAGGAGTCCTATGAGTGCCTTACACAACAGTATATTTTTTTCCCAGATATTAAGTCTTATTTGTACCTATTTTGGTTGACAGCTATGCCCAAACGTACATGCATAATCTCACTGCTCTAGAATCCTGGAGCTGACGTTGCCATGGTTACGGCAGTTCATTTCTTTATCCGATTCCTAGAGCAGGGGTAGTGTGGTGCCAATATCTCCGTAACGGTTGGTTTTAGGGCCTTAAAACATGGTTTTCGGGCCCGTAGGGCTTACCGAGTTTTGTTCTTTGCGTCAAGAGGATTAAATTGAGCTTTGTCTCGTCCTTATACGACAAATTCGATATTTTGCCTATAATAGTATAAGAGAAAATGGAGGAAAACCGTTTTTCCTATAAAACCCCCGTCTTTTCAAAGATTTTAAAATGATATGCATATCGAAACCTTCCCCGGGGTCAGTATACTCTAAATATGAAGTTTGGTTGAGATCTATCCAGCCGTTTCGACGTGATGGTGGAACAGACAAACAGACAGACAAACAGACAAACAGAAAAAATTTTATTTATATAGATTACTAGCGAATGTACCCGTGCTTCGCTACGGTATTCTACATTGTATTCGAATATCGAAGTAAATAGTGTACATGCAGTAAATAAGATAGTTTTAAAATTGCATGTCTCTTAGCGTTATCCGAGAAAGAGCATGGGGAGGTCCCCGTACGTTTCCAATGTAAAGTGTTTGTTACGGATTTGTGATATAACGGCAGGCTCACTTGCCTACTGGCATTCACAATCAGGTTGGGAAGTTTACATTATAATTGCAGGCCCCATTGCCTACTATGCGGACAGAATCGATTTGGGGAGTTTTCGTTAAAATGGCAGCCCCCCTTTCCTACCTCCAGACAGATTACAGTTTTTATTATAATGGCAGGCAATTACCCTACTATCACTCGAAATTGAGTTGTGCAGTTATCATTATAATGACAGGCCCCTTTTCCTACTGCCAGCCAGCGTACTGCCAGTCACACCAAGTTGGTGAGTTTCCATCAAAATAGCAGGCCACTATGCCTAATGCCAGTCACATTTTAGATGAGTACATTTCTTTATAATGGCGGGCACCCTTGCCTACTGCCAAACACAATCGGGTAGGGGAGTTTTAAACAAAACTGCATGCTCACTTACCTTCTGCAAGTCAAATCGAGAAGGGAACTATTCATTACAATTGTAGGCCTTCCTTACTAATGACAGTTACACAGGAGTTGGAGAAGGAACCCTTTCCTACTGCCAGTCAAAGTCGGTGTGGGGAGTACTGATTACAATAGCAGACCGACCCTTTCTCGATCGCTAAATCGACATCAGTGAATATATATAGATCGACATACGAAAGTATATGCGTGTTTACAATATTGAAGACCTTCATTTACAGATTAACTGCTACTAAACGTACGTCATATCGACAAAGGATTATACCATAAGACACGCCGGATTTAGTGGCCTAAATGGCTGGTCCAATGATATGTCATCTATTCTTGGGTCATATTTAGAAACGTGGAACAGGGTAAAGGTTTTGTAAGATCATCTCACATTACATTACTTTTCGGATAATAATGTGACAGCTACATACGTAGCATTTGGCTCACAAATGGCTACTGAGTGGGCCAATTTTCGTGAAGAGTTTGATGATTCTGTATTTCATATAAGTAATTGAAAGTATGAATAATGCATGTGAAAATTCCAAATTGACTTAACATCGATTAATAGAGAAAAATCAAACGTAAAAGGGATACAGATACGGCATAAAGTCATAAGACCAAGGTTGTAGATCATTCCAAATTGAACGGAGATTGTGCAATCCGTTACGTGATAGGAATTTCCGAAGGTCTGCACCATCATTAAAATTGCCTGCATATTTCGATATTCTTCGGGGATAAAAAATGAAAAATTTAATGATATAGGATTTTTCATTCGTTACAGGCTAAAACGTATAATTTTGTCAAATTTCAATTATCTTCTTATTCTTCTGGCAGATTATGCCACAATGTGGATTTTGGGCGAGGCGGGTAAAAATTAGGACTTTCAGGAAACTAAACCAAAAATTATGCAGATGGTCAATATTACCCCTTAAACGGAAAGCTGTACGAAAATTTCGCCAAAATAGTCAGTGTAGAGGTACACAGTCGTTACGATTTGATTTATATAGATAAGGAATCTGCTCCATGTAAAACACCTTTTGGGCTATGTCCGCTGGACTTAACCTGCAAAAGTGACCATTCATGATATCTCCCTTATTAATCCTCCTGACGAAAAAATGCACATGAAAAAAAAAGGTTTAGAGGTGGAATTCCATCAGGTTTGGTCGATTTCCAGTCAGGTTGGTCTTGTTCTGTATATATTGTGGAAGAGTAAAATCACCATTTCGGTTCCTTATAAACCGCCAGTCCATTCCGGAACATGAAATGTTATTTACGTTTAAAACCTACCTTTGGACAGGTGGATGCTAAATATAAATTTTGTTTCGAATGTCTTCAGTAGTTTTCAAGTTGTAAGGAATACGCTTTACACGCACCCGCTCGTGAGTTAAGTCCGATGGGACTTGTACAGAAAAACGGTCCTTTAATGATATCTCCCTTATTGATCCTCGTATCGAAATGATGCACATGAGAAAAAAAGGTTTAGACATTAATTTCTACCAAGGTAGGTAGACTTCCATAAACTTTTGTTGTGTATATTTTTTGGAAGTGCAAAATCACTGTTTCGGTTTCGTATAAACCCCCAGTTAGTTCAGGGATTTAGAAACAATATTTGCCCTGAAACCTATCAAGGACAGGTGTATTCTAAATACGAATCTTGGTGGAAATGCATCCAGTAGTTTCTAGCATTCACGTACATACGGCGTAATTAAGGAAGAAAATAATACAGTTAAGAATGTTGAAACTAATAGAAAATGGATTATAAATGAGGACAGTCGGATAACGACAAATAAATAAATGCCGTGAGTTATGGATATAATAAAGCGCTAACAGAGGAGAAATTTAGGTTCAGTGATTCTTAGGTAAACAAATATGAAGATGACTAATGGTGTTATTACTTAATCTATTCGAGGGCGGTTATAACCTCCAACGATATTCCGCCAATATCCCGCAGATGAGCCGATTGATGCCTCTCTTGCCATCTACCCAAGGAACAACCACGAATTTAAAAGCATGATGAGGAAAATGGCAATACGTTACTTCCCTACTGGCATGCAGTCAGAGACGTTGCCATGGTAACCTGTAGGTTCGTTGTCGGTCTGTCGGTCACTAAATGCAGAGCATGATACCAGCAGAAAATTGTAAATTTCTCCGTCATGTGAAGAGTAAGGTAAATTATGAACATAACGAAAGTTGTTTATAATGAAGAGACGTTTCACGTACGGTAAACGAAGTTTACAGAAAATCAATAGTATAAGAGAAAATAGAGGAAAACCACTGTGGTTTTCCTATAAACACCCCGTCTATTCAAAGATTTTAAAATTATATGCATATCGGAACCTTTCCTGGGATGAGTATACTCTAAATATGAAGTTTGGCTGAGATCTATCCAGCCGTTTCGACGTGATGGTGGGAAAACCACTCTGGTTTTCCTATAAACCCCCCGTCTATTCAAGGATTTTAAAATGATATGCATATCTAAACCTTCCCCGGGATTAGTATACTCTAAATACAATGTTTGGTTGAGATCCATCCAGCCGTTTCGACGTGATGGTGGAAAAACCATTCTGATTTTCCTATAAACCCCCCATATATTCAAATATTTTAAAATGATATGCATATGGAAAACTTCCCCGCGATGAGTATCCTCCAAATATGAAGTTTGGTTGAGATATATCCAGCCGTTTCGACGTGATGGTGGGAAAACCACTCTGGTTTTCCTATAAACCCCCCGTCTATTCAAGGATTTTAAAATGATATGCATATCTAAACCTTCCCCGGGATTAGTATACTCTAAATACAATGTTTGGTTGAGATCCATCCAGCCGTTTCGACGTGATGGTGGAAAAACCATTCTGATTTTCCTATAAACCCCCCATATATTCAAATATTTTAAAATGATATGCATATGGAAAACTTCCCCGCGATGAGTATCCTCTAAATATGAAGTTTGGTTGAGATCTATCCAGCCGTTTCGACGTGATGGTGGAAAAACCATTCTGGTTTTCCTATAAACCCCCTGTCTATTCAAGGATTTTAAAATGATATGCATATCAAAACCTTCTCCGGGATGAGTATACCCTAAATATGAAGTTTGGTTGAGATCTATCCAGCCGTTTCGACGTGATGGTGGAACAGACAAACAGACAGACAAACAGAAACAATTTTATTTATATAGATTTTTACACTCGTTCTTCACCCCCTTTCCATCCCCGCCCAAAGGAGTCCTATGAGTGCCTTACACAACAGTATATTTTTTTCCCAGATATTAAGTCTTATTTGTACCTATTTTGGTTGACAGCTATGCCCAAACGTACATGCATAATCTCACTGCTCTAGAATCCTGGAGCTGACGTTGCCATGGTTACGGCAGTTCATTTCTTTATCCGATTCCTAGAGCAGGGGTAGTGTGGTGCCAATATCTCCGTAACGGTTGGTTTTAGGGCCTTAAAACATGGTTTTCGGGCCCGTAGGGCTTACCGAGTTTTGTTCTTTGCGTCAAGAGGATTAAATTGAGCTTTGTCTCGTCCTTATACGACAAATTCGATATTTTGCCTATAATAGTATAAGAGAAAATGGAGGAAATCCGTTTTTCCTATAAAACCCCCGTCTTTTCAAAGATTTTAAAATGATATGCATATCGAAACCTTCCCCGGGGTCAGTATACTCTAAATATGAAGTTTGGTTGAGATCTATCCAGCCGTTTCGACGTGATGGTGGAACAGACAAACAGACAGACAAACAGACAAACAGAAACAATTTTATTTATATAGACTAGCGAATGTACCCGTGCTTCGCTACGGTATTCTACATTGTATTCGAATATCGAAGTAAATAGTGTACATGCAGTAAATAAGATAGTTTTAAAATTGCATGTCTCTTAGCGTTATCCGAGAAAGAGCATGGGGAGGTCCCCGTACGTTTCCAATGTAAAGTGTTTGTTACGGATTTGTGATATAACGGCAGGCTCACTTGCCTACTGGCATTCACAATCAGGTTGGGAAGTTTACATTATAATTGCAGGCCCCATTGCCTACTATGCGGACAGAATCGATTTGGGGAGTTTTCGTTAAAATGGCAGCCCCCCTTTCCTACCTCCAGACAGATTACAGTTTTTATTATAATGGCAGGCAATTACCCTACTATCACTCGAAATTGAGTTGTGCAGTTATCATTATAATGACAGGCCCCTTTTCCTACTGCCAGCCAGCGTACTGCCAGTCACACCAAGTTGGTGAGTTTCCATCAAAATAGCAGGCCACTATGCCTAATGCCAGTCACATTTTAGATGAGTACATTTCTTTATAATGGCGGGCACCCTTGCCTACTGCCAAACACAATCGGGTAGGGGAGTTTTAAACAAAACTGCATGCTCACTTACCTTCTGCAAGTCAAATCGAGAAGGGAACTATTCATTACAATTGTAGGCCTTCCTTACTAATGACAGTTACACAGGAGTTGGAGAAGGAACCCTTTCCTACTGCCAGTCAAAGTCGGTGTGGGGAGTACTGATTACAATAGCAGACCGACCCTTTCTCGATCGCTAAATCGACATCAGTGAATATGTATAGATCGACATACGAAAGTATATGCGTGTTTACAATATTGAAGACCTTCATTTACAGATTAACTGCTACTAAACGTACGTCATATCGACAAAGGATTATACCATAAGACACGCCGGATTTAGTGGCCTAAATGGCTGGTCCAATGATATGTCATCTATTCTTGGGTCAGATTTAGAAACGTGGAACAGGGTAAAGGTTTTGTAAGATCATCTCACATTACATTACTTTTCGGATAATAATGTGACAGCTACATACGTAGCATTTGGCTCACATATGGCTACTGAGTGGGCCAATTTTCGTGAAGAGTTTGATGATTCTGTATTTCATATAAGTAATTGAAAGTATGAATAATGCATGTGAAAATTCCAAATTGACTTAACATCGATTAATAGAGAAAAATCAAACGTAAAAGGGATACAGATACGGCATAAAGTCATAAGACCAAGGTTGTAGATCATTCCAAATTGAACGGAGATTGTGCAATCCGTTACGTGATAGGAATTTCCGAAGGTCTGCACCATCATTAAAATTGCCTGCATATTTCGATATTCTTCGGGGATAAAAAATGAAAAATTTAATGATATAGGATTTTTCATTCGTTACAGGCTAAAACGTATAATTTTGTCAAATTTCAATTATCTTCTTATTCTTCTGGCAGATTATGCCACAATGTGGATTTTGGGCGAGGCGGGTAAAAATTAGGACTTTCAGGAAATCAAAAATTATGGAGATTGTTATTATTACCCCTTAAACGGAAAGCTGTACGAAAATTTCGCCAAAATAGTCAGTGTAGAGGTACACAGTCGTTACGATTTGATTTATATAGATAAGGAATCTGCTCCATGTAAAACACCTTTTGGGCTATGTCCGCTGGACTTAACCTGCAAAAGTGACCATTCATGATATCTCCCTTATTAATCCTCCTGACGAAAAAATGCACATGAAAAAAAAGGTTTAGAGGTGGAATTCCATCAGGTTTGGTCGATTTCCAGTCAGGTTGGTCTTGTTCTGTATATATTGTGGAAGAGTAAAATCACCATTTCGGTTCCTTATAAACCGCCAGTCCATTCCGGAACATGAAATGTTATTTACGTTTAAAACCTACCTTTGGACAGGTGGATGCTAAATATAAATTTTGTTTCGAATGTCTTCAGTAGTTTTCAAGTTGTAAGGAATACGCTTTACACGCACCCGCTCGTGAGTTAAGTCCGATGGGACTTGTACAGAAAAACGGTCCTTTAATGATATCTCCCTTATTGATCCTCGTATCGAAATGATGCACATGAGAAAAAAAGGTTTAGACATTAATTTCTACCAAGGTAGGTAGACTTCCATAAACTTTTGTTGTGTATATTTTTTGGAAGTGCAAAATCACTGTTTCGGTTTCGTATAAACCCCCAGTTAGTTCAGGGATTTAGAAACAATATTTGCCCTGAAACCTATCAAGGACAGGTGTATTCTAAATACGAATCTTGGTGGAAATGCATCCAGTAGTTTCTAGCATTCACGTACATACGGCGTAATTAAGGAAGAAAATAATACAGTTAAGAATGTTGAAACTAATAGAAAATGGATTATAACTGAGGACAGCCGGATAACGACAAATAAATAAATGCCGTGAGTTATGGATATAATAAAGCGCTAACAGAGGAGAAATTTAGGTTCAGTGATTCTTAGGTAAACAAATATGAAGATGACTAATGGTGTTATTACTTAATCTATTCGAGGGCGGTTATAACCTCCAACGATATTCCGCCAATATCCCGCAGATGAGCCGATTGATGCCTCTCTTGCCATCTACCCAAGGAACAACCACGAATTTAAAAGCATGATGAGGAAAATGGCAATACGTTACTTCCCTACTGGCATGCAGTCAGAGACGTTGCCATGGTAACCTGTAGGTTCGTTGTCGGTCTGTCGGTCACTAAATGCAGAGCATGATACCAGCAGAAAATTGTAAATTTCTCCGTCATGTGAAGAGTAAGGTAAATTATGAACATAACGAAAGTTGTTTATAATGAAGAGACGTTTCACGTACGGTAAACGAAGTTTACAGAAAATCAATAGTATAAGAGAAAATAGAGGAAAACCACTGTGGTTTTCCTATAAACACCCCGTCTATTCAAAGATTTTAAAATTATATGCATATCGGAACCTTTCCTGGGATGAGTATACTCTAAATATGAAGTTTGGCTGAGATCTATCCAGCCGTTTCGACGTGATGGTGGGAAAACCACTCTGGTTTTCCTATAAACCCCCCGTCTATTCAAGGATTTTAAAATGATATGCATATCTAAACCTTCCCCGGGATTAGTATACTCTAAATACAATGTTTGGTTGAGATCCATCCAGCCGTTTCGACGTGATGGTGGAAAAACCATTCTGATTTTCCTATAAACCCCCCATATATTCAAATATTTTAAAATGATATGCATATGGAAAACTTCCCCGCGATGAGTATCCTCTAAATATGAAGTTTGGTTGAGATCTATCCAGCCGTTTCGACGTGATGGTGGAAAAACCATTCTGGTTTTCCTATAAACCCCCTGTCTATTCAAGGATTTTAAAATGATATGCATATCAAAACCTTCTCCGGGATGAGTATACCCTAAATATGAAGTTTGATTGAGATCTATCCAGCCGTTTCGACGTGATGGTGGAACAGACAAACAGACAGACAAACAGAAACAATTTTATTTATATAGATTTTTACACTCGTTCTTCACCCCCTTTCCATCCCCGCCCAAAGGAGTCCTATGAGTGCCTTACACAACAGTATATTTTTTTCCCAGATATTAAGTCTTATTTGTACCTATTTTGGTTGACAGCTATGCCCAAACGTACATGCATAATCTCACTGCTCTAGAATCCTGGAGCTGACGTTGCCATGGTTACGGCAGTTCATTTCTTTATCCGATTCCTAGAGCAGGGGTAGTGTGGTGCCAATATCTCCGTAACGGTTGGTTTTAGGGCCTTAAAACATGGTTTTCGGGCCCGTAGGGCTTACCGAGTTTTGTTCTTTGCGTCAAGAGGATTAAATTGAGCTTTGTCTCGTCCTTATACGACAAATTCGATATTTTGCCTATAATAGTATAAGAGAAAATGGAGGAAAACCGTTTTTCCTATAAAACCCCCGTCTTTTCAAAGATTTTAAAATGATATGCATATCGAAACCTTCCCCGGGGTCAGTATACTCTAAATATGAAGTTTGGTTGAGATCTATCCAGCCGTTTCGACGTGATGGTGGAACAGACAAACAGACAGACAAACAGACAAACAGAAACAATTTTATTTATATAGATTATTATTATTATTATTATTATTATTATTATTATTATTATTATTATTATTATTATTATTATTATTATTATTATTATTATTATTATTATTATTATTATTATTGCTGTCGTTACTTTTAGGATGTAGAGGCGCGGGAAAACTACAGTCCAGGAAAATCATCGGGAAAGTAATCAGTCAAGTGTTACTTCTGATCTCTCTCATGCACGTGATTTAACACATGAATTCTTAGTCATGGCCGACATGAATTCATATTACGTCATAGCGTAATCTTCGCCCAATATACACAGTCACTCAAAGATATGAGGACATGGTATTTTATGTTCCTCACATTTAATATTTTATCAGGCTTAATTTTAAATATTATCAAAATATAATTACCTGCCAGGTAGATACAAAGCCTGTGGATACACCCAACAAATATTACTTGAGTCGTCTATTTGCAAAACCGGCCATCTTCGAATTGTTAAATATTTCAGGAAACCGAAAAACATAGAAAATCTAAATAAAGTCATTTAGTATTAATTTTATTTGCTAAATCGCTTCGTTCTTGCAAATATTCTCAGTTATGCTGTGTTTAAGTCCCCTGCAGAGGTAGCGTACCCAGCTCTTAGCCAGAAACCCCAGGTAAGGCTCTCAACTGGTCCAGGGGTTTAATTCTGGGCTGAGATCAAGATATGAATTCACTGTGTCGGAAGAGAATAACTGACAACCTGTTTGACATAGGAACCAGTAGACCCGTCACGAAAGTAAGAAACAACGGCTGAATGTGCCATAACACTTCCCACAAGACATACCGATATCCACTGGCCATTTAATTGAGCAGTTGTGTTCTTGATAGGTCAAGGCTCCGTTGTACTGCATGTGGCATTGATACGTCGAGTCCACTGTTCTAAAAACTAATAGTATTTTCAGAACAACTGGATTTCATTTTGTATCATTGTTAGATCATTATTTTTTTATAAGTTGCTTAACGTCGCACCGACATAGTTAGGTTTTATGGCGGTGATGGGATAGGAAAGAGCTAGGAGCGGGAAGGAAGCGGCCGTGGCTTTAATTAAGGTACAGCCCCAGTATTTGCCTGGTGCGAAAATTGGAAACCACAGAAATCCATATTTAGGGCTGCCGACACTAATGTTTGAACCCACTATCTCCAGAATGCAAGCTCACAGCTGTGCGCCCGTAACCGTACGGCCAACTCGCTTGGTTAGTTAGATCATTACTTCATGCGTATTATTATGTATTCACTTCTCCCAATAATACTAAATGTCCCTTACTCTAGGTTTACGTAATGTTGAGAAAAATAATCAATGTTATTGGTTTTACACCCCATTAAGTAATATTATTAAGTTTCCAAAGACGCCGAGATGGAAAATTTTTGTCCGAAAACAGCTCTTTTACATGCATTTAAATCCACCGATTCAAGGCTGGCATGTGTAAACACCTTCAAATACCACGGAAATGAACTGGGATCGAACCTGCAAAAAACCTGCTGTCAGAAATAACAATGGCCTTCGTCTGAGCTACGTGGACTACCTCACATGAAACTACAAGCTTACTTGAGAAAGTAAATTCAAAGTGATAAAAGCATATTCTGAAGACGACTACTGGCTAGAAGATACCAAATAGCAGAAGAAAGTGTTTTATGTGTATTAATGAACAGTGTATGGCAAGATAGGGACATGTATCGTTCTTACTCTCCACTCAGGGAATGGAAGAAAAGGATGTACGACCAATCTAAAGCGGTAGGTACTGAAATGAACTTTTCGTAGTTGAAGGGGAAGTGGGAATACAAACATGGGGAGTTAGAAAGTTCTGAATAAAGCAAACAGCTCACTTACCACACACTATTCAAGCTTGCAGTCCAGCGATACATATTTAATGGTCCCTTCAAGCATAGGGTGGAGAAACTGACGGGGCAGCATCTAGTTGGCGCCTTATGTTCAATGGTTTCTAGTGAGAAGTACACTACTTTCTTCTCAATAACTCCTATCACACCAATCTTCTTCTCTATATAAAGAAATGGAATGTCTGTCTCTGCCTAAACCACTCGGTAGTTACCATATCAGAAGCATCTTTCATATGACTACGTTTTATTCGAAAATAATTCCCATAATTCCCATAATGATTTCCATGGCTAAATTGTTAGCGTGCTAGCCTTTGGTCACATGGGTCCCGGGTTCGATTCCCGGCAGGGTCGAGAATTTTAACCATAATTGATTAATTCCCCTGGCACGGGGACTGGGTATATGTGTCGTCATCATCATTTCATCCTCATCACGACGCACAGGTCGCCCACGGGTGTCAGATCAAAAGACCTGCACCAGGCCTTTCCAGAGGCCAAACGTCAACCAAGGGTTGGAACAGAATTCAGTGACATCACCAACTATCGCTCAACGACGGGTACGTTCTGCTTGTACATTATTCGAACAACTATCAGTAGAGTTAATGCAATTTAGTACATCGTCCCAACTATGGCAAACTAGCGAAAGTGAGAAACGAGGAATATCTAGTTCTGAAGTTTTGGTCTAGATCAGGGCCTCTCAAACGCCCAAAATCTCGCGCGTGCAAGCAGCGGTGCAGAGTTCCTGTGCACAATGCATCGGTCCCACTCGGCTAAGCTCGGCTCAACTCAGCTCGGATTTGGAGCGCTACGGAGCAAGTGAGGAAGAGGGAAACGGTGGGAGCGAGCGAGACTGGTGGGGGGAAAGAGAGGGAGAAAGCGCTATTGCTCCAAATCGAGGAGTGGGGGTCTGCACTCTGGTCAACCAAGCGAAGTCGTCTTTTGCACCGTGCACAGTGCATGGGCCAGGCACATGCACCCTGAGAGGCCCTGGTCTAGATTTTATTTATATAATGTCCACCCTCTGGCAAAGTCTCTTATCTGCAGCTCGTTCTGTATGGCTAACACATAAAACCAATCATTAAATGTAAAAATTGATTTAACGTGAGTAATCACAACTTCTTTCACTCTCCTAATTTTTTGACAATTTGCAGATTCGTTAAGTTTGCTAGAGCGGGGACGAGATCAGAAATGAGCAGACTTCTTTGAAGCAGGGGGTTAAGGATCAATATCCATGTCCGTTTACTTCGGTGTTATGAATTTCAAGTCTTACTTTATGATGCCGAGCCTTGGACACTATCAGAGAAGACCACAAACAAAGTTCCATCCTTTGAGATGTGGTGCTACCGACGCCTTATCAGAATATCACGGTTTGACAGAATACGTAACACTGTAGTTAACGCCCGAACAAAGAGCTAGAGTCCATGCACAAAATCAAAAAAGAAGAAACTGTAGTACTTTGGCCATATCATTCGAAATGTTACATGTAGACTCCTTCAGCTTGTTAAAATTGAAGGGAGAAGAAGTAGGGGAAGAAGGAGAATATTGCTGTCGAGTCTACGAGAATAGTACGGACTCAGTATACCCACTCTTTTCCGAGTTGCTGAGAACAAGAACCAGATCGCCCTGATGACAGCCTACATCCAATGAGGATATGGTACAAGAAGCAGAAGAAGAAGTATAAAAAATTATGGTTGTGGGTGCCTCAGCACATTGATTACTTTGGCTAAAATCGTCAACTTTATATCTCCTTATGTGTAATAGAGACCATTTAAGATATTTCAAGTTCGGTCCCTGACTTTTTATAACAGAAAAACTTCTAGATCATTAAAATGAATTTCACATTTACAATTTACCATTTTCGGATTAGACCGTAGGGCACAAGAATTACTTCAAAATAATTGACTAGCCACAGAAGTTACAGGAAAACCTAAAAGTCTGCTTATTCTTCGGAAGTTAGTAATGCAAATGTCTGCTTATTCTTCGGCAGTTAGTAATGGCATAGATAGACGTCGTAGATTAGTACAATTGGCTGTACGTCGCACCGACACAGATAGTTCTTATGGAGACGATGGGATAGGAAAGGGTTTGGAGTGCGAAGGAAGCGGCTGTGGCCTTAACTACTGTTCAGCCCCAGCATTTGCCTGGTGTGAAAGTGGGAAAACTACGGAAAACCATCCTCTAGGCTGCCGACAGTGGGGTTCAAACCCACTGTCTCCCGAATGCAAGCTCACAGCTGCACGCCCCTAACCGCACGGCCAACTCGCTGGCTCTTGGTATTGGTTTAAGGGGAAATCTACATGATCAACTTTAAATGAATTCGAATTTAAAAACGTAATTGTTCTACACGTAGGCCTACATCATAATAGACTGTGACACCTTTGAGCGTTCAAACTGAAAGCCCCAGTGAGTTAACAAATGTCTCCACAATTCTTTGTTTATAACTAGCTCTGTGTCCTTGTTTACTTCCATATTTCTTATCTTTAAATCATTCGAAACAGTCTAATCATCATCACCTTAGTCTCCCTCTGCTTCTCTTACCCTCCGTGACCGAATCGATTATCCTCCTAGGTAATCCATTCCCCTCACATTATCCCACCATCGAAGTTGGTTTGTGGTAACAGTTTCATCATTTAATTCATTTTTAACTTAGCCTTTATCACCTCATTCCGAGTACCCTCTTGCCATTGTTTTTACCTATTTGTACCAGAAATTGTTCTCGCTACCTTCCTGTATGGTACTTCTAAATTTATAATAAGATATCCTGAGTCCAACCACATTTCACTCCTTTACAGCAAAGGTTGTATGAAAACAGGGAGCTGACTTCTTTCTTACAAAATACTCTTGATTCCAGCTCACTGCAGTAACTATGCTGCACCTTGATCCAATTTTACTTACTATACTACCATCCTGAGAGAATACATATCTTAAAATCTTAAATGATATGACTGATCCAGCTTCGTATTCCCGACCTGACATTCAATCCTTTTTAGGTTTCATCCCTACTAGCATCACCTTCGCCTTGTAAATACTCATATTCACACCATGCTGGCTGCACCTCTTTTCAAGATCCAGGATATCACGTTGCAGGCTTTCAGCACAGTCTGCTGTTGAAACCAAGTCTTCGGCATAGGCCAATCTGTTTACTACATTCTCACAAAACTGAATCCATCCCTTGCCACTTTATACCTTTCATTAGGTGACCCATGCAAACTATGAACAACAAAAGTGTTAGATTCAATCTTCTCTAACTTCTGTGAGTATTTTGATCCAGAAACTCTTTCTACCATCAATTCTCACCGCAGCCCAATTGTCAACATAAATGCCTTTCATAGGTTTTAGTACTGACTTATTTGACTTAATTCCTTAAACTCCTGTTGAGGAGCGTAGAGCCGAGGTTGCTTTTAAAAATCCCTCAATGCGGCTAAAGTATTTTCCGTCAGTACTCCAGCGTATGTCTTTTCTAGGTCTACGAATCACGAATATAACTGTCTTTCCTCCTGTAGATGGTTGAATTTTAGGGAGCACTCTCTCCCATTCAGTAAGGAAAAGTTTTCCCTTCGTTAATAGCATATGGTACATGCTATCTTACTAATACAATAACAATTCGTTTTCTGTTTGTTTGTTTGTTTGTTTGTTTGTTTGTTTGTTTGTTTGTTTGTTTGGATTGAATCAGCGCCAAAACTAGCCCTTTATTTCATTAAACTTGCCAGCTTTAGAGTCTACCAGAATTTCCCTGAACATTTTTTTATTTCAGACCGGTAAGTACGAGATGAGAAATAACATTTTAACTTCCATAATACTGAGAGAGAGAGAGAGAGCGAGAGAGAGAGAGAGAGAGAAGTGAACAATGAGTGTCAGTGACTTCCCTCACGGGCTACCAAAACAACGCCCTGGTTCACTGTTGGTTTCTTGCTAACAATAGCGCTTGTATTTGATCATTTCTCGCCTCCTGCTCGCTGCGTGGAATACAAAGCCATCCGAAAGCACCTTTCTAGAACCACCTAGGTTTTGAAAACTCAGTTCTAGGCACCAGTATTAGAGTTCCTTCCCGATCCCAATGTTATGTGTTAAGCTATATAGGTTGATGGATTCTCTATACTCCTACTGTATTTCTGAAAATATTGAACTATGAACAAGAACCAGTATCTTTCAACTTTACTAAAAAGATCTTGAACGCATTTTAATACAGTTTCCAGTTTTCATCGGTTCTGTACATGTCCAAAACAGTTAATTTAAACGAATGCGAAGTCGCGGGTTAAAGCTACAGTAGTTAGATCATTTCATATATCTTTGTCCTGCGGTGACAAGAGAAAAAGAATGCATGCCTCTACTCTTCCTTGGGGTCTCGCTGAATTACTGACCGCAGTAAAATAGCCGTACTAAGTGACTCTCTTTCTTTATTAATGAACGCAATTTACGGTTCAGTTACTCCAATCCACATTTACATGTCTGATGAAAAAGAGAAATTAAAAGCGTTATGTGATGTTTTAAGCATGATATTGATGCGTTATTCAATACTTCAGCTGATGAGCTGTCTGATGTGAAGGACGGCGGATCTGGTCAGAAGAACCAAGTGATACTGCTGAAATTGTCGTCACGCTGGCACTCGAATATCGGTACGTCATCTGACAGGCCAAAGCTCTTATTGCGTCATGTGTCATGGGTTTTTCAGTTAGTGTATATTTGTTTGTTTTTTATTGTTAATTTGTTTACTAGTTTGTTTGTGCTGTCTTATTTTTATTTGTTAGTTTTTTTACTCGTTTGTGCTTTTCCTTTGTCCTTTTTCATTTGTTTTTTATTTTTGTTTATTTCATTGTTTGCTAATTGTTCATTAGTTTGTTTGTTTGCTTATTTTAATTTGTTTATTTGTTTTGTTTATTTGTTCGTTTTTTGTTTATTCTTTTGATTTTTGTGTGTTGATTTGTTTGTGTTACTTAATAGACAGTTCATTGTTGGAAAATAAAACATGAATTACAATTCAGTTATTAGAAAACAATGCATTACCAGTTGCTGAGAATTCTTTGAGCAAACGTGTAAAAACAGTACAAAGCTCTTCAAGCACTATATTCTAGTGTCAAAACAAAATAGAACGTCTTTCGCGAAAGCGAATGTAACTTAAATTAAATTACAACTCGTTTGGGTACAGCTCACGTGTTCAGGAACCCTGCTGCTTTGAAGGAAGAGCAAACATAAGAAACGTATATTCTAGATATTAGCATGGAAATTGCCTCTAGTCTCCTGCTCTTAAATAATATTTCCACCTGTTTATGAGTTACACAATCACGCAACTCGGTTACTTCCTGTTTGGCAGATTAAAGAAAACGCTTGGTCCGCAGTATCAGAATTCAACCTAAGAATGTAACATAACGCAGTTCATGGCAGGTCTGCGAAAATACACTCCCATCCATCAAATCTATCTTTAAAAATTGCAAAAATATTATATGTACATGAGATCAAGTGATCTGCTTTCCCCAGCCAAGAATAGTATTATTATTATTATTATTATTATTATTATTATTATTATTATTATTATTATTATAATACCACTTTTCCCACATTTTGATGGTGACATGGATACAATATGTGTAGCAATAACTACTAGATAATCTTGTAAACGCTGTGATAAACTCCTTACTTGCTGAGGGTTAACAAAATACAGTACACAAATTTCTGGGGATGATAGAAGAGACGCAAACCAATATGTTTTATTAAATAATCGTACGTCTGACGCCCCAACATATACAGAAACCTTAGATTTTTTTGGAAAGTTCAACCTTCCATGCCTCTTTAATTTTAGAATTAAGAATGGATGAAACTCTATGGTATTTTCTTTCAGGATAACAATTGCCACCACCATGTTGAGAACTTTACCCTTCAGAAAACACTAATGGGACAGGGGGTGTTCGTGTCTGGGTAACGCTAGATCATTGGGTGTTCTCTTTGTTAATACAATTGCACCATTATGCAGGACTGAACGATAGAAACTATTACACGGCTATAACACAACCAGCTGTATTCGTACGCTTCACAAAGGGCACAAATTGGAATATACGAGTACGTATTAAGAAAAAGGTTCAATGATAATTGCGCATTAACTATGGAATACAGCATACTATGTTACTAAACAAACCCATGGCTCTACAGCCCTGATAGGCTTGGCCTACCAAGCGACCCCCCGAAGATCTGCAGGTCACCATCTCAACTTCAGATAGCTCCTAAATTGTAATTTCGTAGGCTGAGTAGACTTAGAACAAACCGTCCGGTTCAGGAAGAAATCCCTAACCTGGTCGGGAATTTAACCCAAGGCATCCTAGTGACAGGTGAACCAGGCCCGTTGCCAAAAATACATTCCGTAAGATATTATGTATGGTACGTGCATTATTTCTTTCATACCATCATAATTTCCTCAACGTAAAAGCTGGTGGGCTATGGAGAAATGCCGTTCTAGTTCTTCCTCTGGGTATTCCGTCTTCAATAGACCCTTCCAAAGCGTAGCGCACCGATTGGAGTGTCCTACCAGATAGCCAATAAAATGAGTTTTCCTCTCATTAACTATCAACAAGTATGTACACTTAAGAAAATGGAAATTGCAACACCATGAAGGCATTGGTCGTTTATGTTGATTTTCAAGATATGGAACAATGCCATGTAGGTATATAAACGATACAAGTTTCAGACCCATTGGATTGTTGCTACAGGTCTCCCCACGTGATTGGTCGCGGAGCAATCAACTCCAGTATACGGACTCTGGTGTAGCGTAGTTGACTTGCAGTCTGTGCAGTGAAGTGTTCCCCGTCAAACATGCCTCGACGACAGAGAAGAGCACGCTATCAACAACTGTCGCCGTTTGAGAGGGCTCGGATAATTGGGCTGTGTGAGGCTGGATTATCGCTAAGGACTGTCGCTGCACGAGCTGGCCGACAGGCATCTACGGTACAACGTGTATGGCAGCAGTGGTCAAATGAAGGTACCCACACTCGTAGACCTGGCACAGGCCCAGCGCGACAAACAACTGTGAGAGAGGATCGCCGCATCATTCGGATGGCCCGAATGGAACCCCATGCAACAGCAGCGCAAATTCGAGCAGCTGTGGCACCCCTCGTTACACACCAAACAGTTGGTAATCGCCTGCGTGCAGCTGGCTTACGAGCCCGTGTCCCTGCAGAAGGTGTTCCATTGACCCCAAAACAGCGACGTGTAAGGCTGGCCTGGTGTCGAGAAAGATCGGCGTGGGTCGACGAATGGCATAGGGTCGTCTTTAGTGATGAATCGCGCTTCTGTCTTGCCCGCAGTGATCGCCGGAATCGTGTGCGCCGACGTACCGGGTAGAGGGGCCGCCCAGATCTTATTGTCGAGAGGCACACAGGGCCAACACCAAGCATTATGGTCTGGGGAGCTATTGGCTTTAATGTGAAATCACAATTAGTGCTTGTTGATGGCACTATGACTGCTCGACAGTACGTTGATAGGGTACTCAATCCAGTGGTTGCCCCTATGATGGCGAACATTGCTAATGGGATGTTTCAGCAGGACAATGCCCGGGTTCATACTGCACGCATCTCCAGAGAAGCTCTCCACGACATCACAACCTTAGAATGGCCCGCCAGATCCCTGGACCTCAGTCCCATTGAGCATGTGTGGGACATGATGGGTCGACAACTGGCCGACCGTCCTCAGCCACCCACAACTCTGAAACAACTGACCCGTGCAGTGCAGCAAGGATGGGCAACAATTCCTCAGGAAGCGATCCAGGGCCTTATTGACTCCATGTCTCGGCGAATTAATGAATGTATTGGAGTTCGTGGTGGGCACATGCTGTATTGATTGTTGTCCAAACTTGCAGTCAGAGGGACCTGAAAGTGTAATCATCGAATCACAACCGAACACTCGCCCTGCATGTTCAATTGCAGCAATTTAGCACTACTCCTTCTGGGTGTTGCAATTTCCATTTCCTTCAGTGTACTTTTCACGGAGCATACTTCATTCCTTTTCCTTGCTGTTCAAGACATTAAACGTACGTCACCAGCACCACACCTCAAATGCTCTGAGTCTATACGTCTCGGTCTTTTTGAGGGTCTCCACATCCGAGGCTTACGTAGCGACGCTCCATACGTATATTTCTATAAATCTCTTCCATGCTTTCAGCGACATGGTATTAAATGTCAGACATTCCTGCTGTCACCCAGATGTCAGACTCAGTATCAGATGTATACTCAGTCTTTTCTTAAATGACTTCAAAGAACTAGGAAATTTATCGAACACCTCCCTCAGCAAATTATTCCAATCTCTGAATCCTATTCCTATAAGAGGCTATGACCAGTACGGATTGGATGAAGGCAAACTATGAACTCAGGCACATAGTGACTAGATTAGTAACACACGGTTTTCATCATCGTGTGTGTGCTAACAAAACTTTCCACACCCCGAGAAAGGAATGTATATGTGTTCTGTGCGAGAAAACTTGCGACTTATATCATGTGATGACGTGTACTAAAAGACAGATGGGACTAACCAAATTCTGTTTGATGTAATTAGTCATGTAAACATATTTTAATGGCCATTGGCTGCAGTAAAATCTTTATTATAAATGAATATTTGCTCCCATTCGTCCTCTTCAGTTTAAACTTTATCTTCACATTATGATCTTTCCTACCTTTAAATGTTCCACTCAAGCTTCCACGCCAACTCTCCACTGACAGCTCGTAAAATACCGGTTAGTCGAGCAGCTCGTCTCCTTATTTGCAAGGCTTTCCGCCCCAATGTTTGAAACATTTTCGTAATACTACTCTTTTGTCAGAAACCGACCATATTACACTGATTTCCCTCGTATTCTTTCCAGTTCTCGAATCAAGAAATCCTAGTGAGCATCCCGTGCCCTGGAACAATACTAAAATTGTCTTATTATACACCCTCTTCTTTACATCCTTACTGCAATCCCTAAACACTCTCATAACCATGTGAAGAGATCGGTGTCCTTTATTTACAAACCTGTTAGTGAAAAAAAAAACAATTAAAATGTTTCCTAATATTAAAACCTTTGCACTTACAGTGGCCCCCACCAAATACTTCCACTCAAATAATGCAATGCAATAGTGCAATAATTAAACCTGAGAGGACACTTCCTCTTGGTTAAATTTACAAGCTGACTTTCCACTCCGGTCAATGTAGTCATAAATCTGTTTCCATTACAATGGATTCGATCCCGATGGCATTAAATGGTATTCAAACGCAGCTCTTCAGACCAAATTAGTTACACAACAGTCACTCAGTAGTTATTTTTCGGGATATTATGTGTCTTCAGAGATGTGTCTGATATTTGAAGAACATGCTGCAATTAACAGAAATCGTTTGCAGTATCGTCATTGCTGGCAAGAAATTGAACATGCTTCATCTAGTTTATCTCTCGCTACCTTATAATATCCCGGTAATAGCACTTTCTGTCGCTTCATTCTCTTCCACACACAATGCATAGTGATTCATGTTTGAATCGTACGATTTTCTAGCATGCTGCTTTTACCTGTAACTGTAATTTTGCGGTACACCCTCAACTGTACAGCCAATCAAACACATATACATCCTCGCGTACCAACCACCGGTTATTTTCCGTGGGCCCTCTCCATCACATTACCACAGGCTTCAGCAGTACCTCTGACTCAACCTCAAAGACATTACCGACTTACGGCCATGCAAGTATACTTGCGCCTTGCAATACGTACCCATGGGCAGTAGGCAGTAATGATCCGTCCTTTAATGTTAAAAGCTTAGCGACAGTATCCAGTATTCGGGAGATAGTGGGTTCGAACCCCACTGTCGGCAGCCCTGAAGATGGTTCAATCAATCAATCAATCAATCAATCAATCAATACTGATCTGCATTTAGGGCAGTCGCCCAGGTGGCAGATTCCCTATCTGTTGTTTTCCTAGCCTTTTCCGAAATGATTTCAAAGAAATTGGAAATTTATTGAACATCTCCCTTGGTAAGTTATTCCAATCCCTAACTCCCCTTCCTATAAATGAATATTTGCCCCAGTTTGTCCTCTTGAATTCCAACTTTATCTTCATATCGTGATCTTTCCTACTTTTATAAACGCCATTCAAACCTATTCGTCTACTAATGTCATTCCACGCCATCTCTCCGCTGACAGCTCGGAACATACCACTTAGTCGAGCAGCTCTTCTTCTTTCTCTCAATTCTTCCCAACCCAAACATTGCAACATTTTTGTAACGCTACTCTTTTGTCGGAAATCACCCAGAACAAATCGAGCTGCTTTTCTTTGGATTTTTTCCAGTTCTTGAATCAAGTAATCCTGGTGAGGGTCCCATACACTGGAACCATACTCTAGTTGCGGTCTTACCAGAGACTTATATGCACTCTCCTTTACATCCTTACTACAACCCCTAAACACCCTCATAACCATATGTAGAGATCGGTACCCTTTATTTACAATCCCATTTATGTGATTACCCCAGTGAAGATCTTTCCTTATATTAACACCTAGATACTTACAATGATCCCCAAAAGGAACTTTCACCCCATCAACGCAGTAATTAAAACTGAGAGGACTTTTCCTATTTGTGAAACTCACAACCTGACTTTTAGCCCCATTTATCAACATACCATTGCCTGCTGTCCATCTCACAACATTTTCGAGGTCACGTTGCAGTTGCTCACAATCTTGTAACTTATTTATCACTCTATAGAGAATAACATCATCCGCAAAAAGCCTTACCTCCGATTCCACTCCTTTACTCATATCATTTATATATATATAAGAAAATATAAAGGTCCGATAACACTGCCCTGAGGAACTCCCCTCTCAACTATTACAGGGTCAGACAAAGCTTCACCTACTCTAATTCTCTGAGATCTATTTTCTAGAAATATAGCAACCCATTCAGTCACTCTTTTGTCTAGTCCAATTGCACTCATTTTTGCCAGTAGTCTCCCATGATCCACCCTATCAAATGCTTTAGACATGTCAATCGCGATACAGTCCATTTGACCTCCAGAATCCAAGACATCTGCTATATCTTGCTGGAATCCTACAAGTTGAGCTTCAGTGGAATAACCTTTCCTAAAACCGAATTGCCTTCTATCGAACCAGTTATTAATTTCACAAACATGTCTAATATAATCAAAAAGAATGCCTTCCCAAAGCTTACATACAATGCATGTCAAACTTACTGGCCTGTAATTTTCAGCTTTATGTCTATCACCCATTCCTTTATACACAGGGGCTACTATAGCAACTCTCCATTCATCTGGTATAGCTCCTTCGAGCAAACAATAATCAAATAAGTACTTCAGATATGGTACTACATTCCAACCCATTGTCTTTAGTATATCCCCAGAAATCTGATCAATTCCAGCCGCTTTTCTAGTTTTCAACTTTTTTATCTTATTGTAAATGTCATTGTTATCATATGTAAATTGTATTACTTCTTTGGCCTTAGTCTCTTCCTCTATCTCGACATTATCCTTGTAACCAACAATCTTTACATACTGCTGACTGAATACTTCTGCCTTTTGAAGATCCTCACATACACACTCCCCTTGTTCATTAATTATTCCTGGAATGTCCTTCTTGGAACCTGTTTCTGCCTTAAAATACCTATACATACCCTTCCATTTTTCACTAAAATTTGTATGACTGCCAATTATGCTTGCCATCATGTTATCCTTAGCTGCCTTCTTTGCTAGATTCAATTTTCTAGTAAGTTCCTTCAATTTCTCCTTACTTCCACAGCCATTTCTAACTCTATTTCTTTCCAGTTTGCACCTCCTTCTTAGTCTCTTTATTTCTCTATTATAATAAGGTGGGTCTTTACCATTCCTTACCACCCTTAAAGGTACAAACCTGTTTTCGCATTCCTCAACAATTTCTTTAAACCCATCCCAGAGTCTGTTTACATTTTTATTTACCATTTTCCACCGATCATAGTTACTTTTTAGAAACTGCCTCATACCTGCTTTATCAGTCATATGGTACTGCCTAACAGTCCTACTTTTAAGACCTTCCTTTCTATCGCATTTATTTTTAACTACCACAAAAACAGCTTCATGATCACTAATACCATCTATTACTTCAGTTTCCCTATAGAGCTCATTTGGTTTTATCAGCACCACATCCAGGATATTTTTCCCTCTGGTTGGTTCCATCACTTTCTGAATCAGCTGTCCTTCCCATATTAACTTATTTGCCATTTGTTGGCCATGCTTCCTGTCGTTCGCATTTCCTTCCCAATTTACATCTGGCAAATTCAGATCTCCTGCTACAATCACATTTCTTTCCATGTCGTTTCCCACATAGCTGACTATCCTGTCAAATAATTCCTAATCCGCATCAGTGCTACCCTTTCCCGATCTGTACACTCCAAATATATCAAGTTGCCTATTATCTTTAGAAATGAGCCTTACACCTAGAATTTCATGTGTCTCATCTTTAACTTTTTCGTAGCTTACAAATTCTTCTTTCACCAGAATGAAAACTCCCCCTCCCACCTTTCCTATCCTATCTCTACGATACACACTCCAGTGCCGTGAGAAAATTTCTGCATCCATTATATCATTTCTCAGCCATGATTCAACGCCTATTACAATATCTGGTAAATATATATCTATTAAATTACTTAATTCTATTCCTTTCTTTACAATACTTCTACAGTTCAGCACTAACAATTTTATGTCATCCTTACTTGATTTCCAGTTCCCTGTTCCCTTACCACCGCTCCCTAGGCCATCCCGTTTCCCTGAATGTACCTCCCTATTACCCTTCCGTGGTTTCCCATTTTCACACCAGGCAAATGCCGGGGCTGTACCTTAATTAAGGCCACGGCCGCTTCCTTCTCACTCCTAGCCCTTTCCGTCCCATCGTCGCCACAAGACCTATCTGTGTCGGTGCGACGTAAAGCAAATAGCAAAAAAATAGCTTAGCGAAAAATTGCGAAAAATCGTATATATTTTCCATTATGACAAACAGTCTATTGTTCGCGGTACTCGATCGTACCAAGATCCCGTGCTATACAAAGGTATGATTTGGCAGCAATGCGGGAAAGTCAACGCACAGATTGCCTTAAGTAATCCGTTCATTTGCAATCATTATACCATTTCGTCCAAGTTATGGCATGTTTTAAAGGTTTAATTTGGAACATTGAATTTTGCTTTTCAAAATACAAGTGCAGAATGGACCAGTTTCTGCTTAAGAGGAGATAAGCTGACGATTACTCAGTGACAGTATCTAGTAGTATCAGGGAAAAGGAACCGATTCCAAGTGTAATTTTAAACTTTGTTTACAATTTCATCACGAAGTAAGGTTTTAAATAATAGACTACAATCATGACGAATATAAGAACCAAGTGTGATGACTCAACTGTTATAGTGTGGTAGTTTGTGGACCCGCCACTGGGAGCACTGCAAACGTCGGTGTCCAACACGTGCTTCAATAGACCGGCAAACCATGTGTTGGAAAGTGCGGGAGATGTTATTGGGCAAGATATTTCAAGTGAACAAGTTGAATTTCCTTTGCTTTCAGTTTCTAAACTCACTTCATTGTGTGTTGAGCACTTAAAACACGTGTGTTATGTGGCCTAATTAAATTAATAGTTCAACATACGGTACTGTTTTGTGCCTGGCTGTAAGTCAGACTATGGTAGAGTAGTTAATGGTATAAAATTATTTTCACCACCGAAGGATAGAAATAAATTTGAAAAATGGGCCAGAGCTATTCCACGAATGGAATAGAAGAAATTGTCAAGTTCATTTCTCTGATGATTTGATAGTAAAATCAGATAACTTTATAGTGAATGGTGAAAAGGTGGTTACGCCTCGTGAGAGATGGAAATTACGTCCAGGAGCAGTGCCTCACATTTTCCCTAATTTGCCGAAATACCTTTCAAGTGAGATTAAGTCCCGTGAAACTCTCAACAGGAAAAAATAATCTAGACACCACTAGGAGAAGAAGAAAGAAGAATGAAGACGGGAGTGTATCAGCAAATGGAGAATTAAAAGGTCAGTCTAATGTTGATCAAAATTTGGATTATTCTAGTGTGCTTTCTGGTGCCGAAAAGACAATATTATCGCTCAAAAGGCGCCAAAAAAATGCTAATCGAAATTTAATTCGCGCTAGATCCAGTCTAAACTCAGCAAAATCGAGAATTAATTTATTGGAGAAGCAGGTTAGAAATACACAGTTCGAAACTCTTCGATTGAGAAGTGTTTAGTGTACCATTTGGCTGGGTACGTTGTTAAGCACACTTCTAAATTTATTAAGTGTTCGCCCTGTGCCCATTCTCTACGTGACAATAATTATAGTACGTTTTCAGTTCTCTCCAAAATAACAGAATACGGTACAAGCAATAATGAAGTGTTTTAACACGCCTTTCGAAAAGTATATGTGACATTCTTTTCCAGGCCGAGAAAGTATTTAGTGAAAAACTGAACTCAAAATCTATGTGGAGCGAAATATTTTTTTATTGTATCGATTCTATAGACAAAATTTCAGTTGATCCTTCAGGGGCTGGCTGTTGTCTTCAACATGTTATGGATATAATCCCCACTTGTTTATCATTATCTGAAGTGGCGAGTTTTCTTCAGAGTGAAAGAAATCCGGCGAGATTTATAATCTCGAACATCCGCCAAATCTTCACGCAAGCTTTCGAAAGTCCAGTAACCGACAAACTGAGATGGTAAGTAGAGTATTACCTTTAAATAGTTCATGGGTGTTTTCTTTTTTAATATGCTGGGAGTTGTGTTATTTATGTATATGTACACTCGAGTTACTTGTGCTTTTCGCAACATGTGATGAAGGTCGTAGCTCTTATTTCCTTTATTTATATTTATTTTATTTATATTTTTCCATTGTTCTCTGCCGTGGTATTTTAATTGTAATCTCTCATTTTTTTAATAAAAGACAGTGTATATACTTATCAGTTACGGAGTAATACGTTTCCTGTGTCACCATTCCTAAGACGAGCTGATAGGTATTGTGGAGCTACCAAACTCTAGCGCTGCCTGGCGGGGCGCGCCTGAACTCGATGAGTCATCACACTTGGTTCTTATATTCGTCATGCTACAATCTCGAATATTTTATTTAGGTCAACATATCCTCAGCGACGCAATTGGACCAAAACCACAATCTGTTTCTTTATTCTTTCTGTTTTTTCATTCACAGCGATATTGAGAAAACAAGGAGGATTCAACAGCTGAAATTGGTATCAGTTACAGACTTCAATGCCTTCTTTACAAGAAAAATGCAATGAACCTCTCATGGCCACGATGTTTGTACATTTTTAAACAAAAATTGGTTTCTGTCAGCGAAGTTATTGTCTCATCACCATGATGACGTTAGTACACAAGTCTATCGGTAAGATTTGTAACTATGTACATCCTGACTCCTGTTGCCTTCCAACTGGTACCAGATATTAGTTATAAGAATAATGCAACGTTAACCATCATTCTGTCTAGTGAAAAGTGCTCCCTTTCAGTAAAATAAGTTGTTCTTTCTTTCCATTTTGGGGTATAAAAACACATTATGCCTAAAGATAAGCACAAAAACAAACAGTCCGCCTATGGCCGTGGTTATTAAGGCGTTAAATTTATGGTGTTATAACGTTATCTGGTTCAAATCCCATTGGTTGAAAAAAATAACCATTAGAATGTTAGCCGGAAAGGTAAGAGAGGTGGCGGTATACAGTATACAATTTGTAAACAGTTGATTACGTGCCAAAAGCCTGGATTAAATTCCAAACCTCTCCGCAGTGCTCATATGGAGTGAGGGTATCTTTCTGATCTATCTATATATATGAAGTCCGTATCCAGTCTGTCATTCACAGCGATTATGAAAAAACGAGACTGTTTCAGAACAGCTGAAATTCGCACCAGATATATGTTGATACCTCTCCTTTACAATAAAAATACAACGAAACCCTCACAACCAGGAATTTGGTACTTTTTAAAGAACATTTTATTTCTGAAGCTTCGCTGTAGATGATTTCCAATGAGCACAGAATAACATAGAGATGGCGACACAAATCGCAATGAATTCGCTCACTGAGGCCAAGATTTTTGCCCGCCGCCATATTAGCAACTTCGTCTGTGCCAGCGAACGCTCATAGAATAAGATAGGTTACGACAGAGCACCTTACCAATGTGCAGCCAGAACTGAAGCCAACGGACACGCGTGAGCGCCATATTGTTTGGGGTAGAGTATTATAGATCGGTTACTGTCTGTTGTTGATCAAGTTACTATATTTTAAGTAAATAGAAGGATTCAGCATTATTATTTGAGTGTACTGAAATGTTGGAAGGAGTTGCAACAAAAATGAAGGTACGGATTTAGGGAAGAAAGCAGAAATGTACATATAAATGGCAGGACGATTAATTGGTATTTTCCGAGCTGTCAGTGGATAGATGGCGTGGAATGACATTAGTAGACGAATAAGTTTGAGTGGTGTCTTTAAAAGTACGAAAGATCACAATATGAAGGTAAAGTTGGAATTCAAGAGCACAAATTGGGGCAAATATTCGTTTATAGGAAGGGGAGTTAGGGATTGGAATAACTTATCAAGGGAGATGTACAATAAATCTCCAATTTCTTTGCGATCATTTAAGAAAGGCTAGGAAAACAACAGATACAGAATCTGCCACCTGGGCGACTGCCCTAAATGCAGATCAGTAGTGATTGATTGATTGACTGTGCGAAAGCAGACAAAAATATTGTTCATGCAGAAATTATGATGGGCTCAGCTTCAGGAAAGACGTGTTTTATGCCAACAATAGATTTGGAAATGTTGACATACCATTGATTCTTAAGCGTAGGCATTTTCCTCTAAATTTAGCCTTCCCTGTCGCTGGCAACAAGGCACAGGGACAAGCTTTACAAAACTTTACATAGATTTGGGATGAATCTCTCCCCTCCATTGTTTACCCACGGATCACTATAAGCCTATGGAGTAACTCAAGAGTTCCCAAATCCATAAACTTCAAAGTTCAACTCCCACCTACAACTACACTCAATATGGCTCATGAGGAAATTTCATAATTCCTGTAACGAATCTGTACAACTGACATGTTCGTAACATGGGAACTGTAACTTTTGTTCCTAAGTGCATATTCACTTCAAATTTTCAACTACATTTTACATACTAAATTTTACTATTGAAGACAGGCTTACATACTAGTGCTTGATATAAGACAATGTACACCCAACTCCCTCCCCGCCACCATAACGGCACTCATGTACGTGAATGGCTAGACGAAAACTTACCACAGTGGAATGGCCGGAGGAGGACAGTCGAATGGGTTCCCCGATCCCCGAACTTAAGTCAAGTGGGTTTTGCTGTATGGAGTTACCTTAAACCAGTGACGGGCACAATAAGCAGCGCTCCAGATCAGGCAGGTACAGGAGCAAACTATGTGGTCTGACGGAAGGCACAGCCTAGCAGCTGCTTGCACGGCTCTCAGTTACAACTAGTGAAGGGGCGCGTTTATAGTAGTTGGATTTCATCTTATAACAGTGCTAATGTTTCTGTGTCTCATTGTATTCAGTGCATTAGGTTATGGTGAGCAAACGAAATAAATTATTTTGTATACAGACACCTTGTAGGAAGTAAATACGTTTAATAACGTTATGCGTAGGAAACAAACATAATTATTTTGACTTGTGATAATTAAATACTTCTTTGACTACTACCTGTATTCATTCTTATTATTTATCATTATAAATGTTTCCTCCACCTTGAGGATGCCCGGAGAAAATAAATACACAATACAGTGAATATTGATTTAAAATAAATCGTTTGTAAAGAACTCGAAAAATTAAAACAATTGTGAAGTTTAGTCTACAAATTTTAGCAATTCTAAAAACAATTAGTGAAGTTAAAAGCTACAGAAACATTTAAAACTGTTTAAAAGTTATAATAAAAACCTGGAGAAATAATTCCTACAAATCTTAAAATATATGTGTGATTCGGATTTGAGGCCAGTTGAATTCCGATTATCATCCTATAAATGATGTTCCAAAATGAAGACAAACCCCCCTGAGAGCTCTTAGAAATACTGCGCGCCAAAATTTAGGAATACAGCATAAACAAAGAACGACAATCGAACTGTACGATCGCATTGCTTAACATATACTCAGCCACACCCATTGCTGTGGCTTTGCTTGCGCCTTGTCTACCCATATCGCCATCTAGTCTTTACAGCACAAACTGTTAGGAAGTAAGCTGCTCTCGGCTCTTTCCGCGCTCATGTCGTTAGCTCAAGCAGCCTAACTATGATTTAAAGCGAAAGTTTAGAGTGTGAAGATGAGGGATAGAAATAATATGCGTGTGCGAATATCTGATAAGTGCCGCAATCTAACGCCAATCACAGTGAAAAACATTCTGTGGAACATGAAGGAACACGTACAGATGTGTTCTGACATTGGAGCCAATCATATTGAAAAAGTATTGTAATGAGTTGTTGTTCCTATCATGCGGGACTTTTGAGCCACCCTTTACAAGAAAGAGTACTCGTTACGGCTTACGACAGCTTACTGATTAATACAACATCCAGCTCAGTGGTTAATATGACAACGAACTCGTGACACACAGACAAGACTACACCATTACCTAAACTAGTTCCGCACGTTGACTGACATTAAAAGGACGGTTTCTAATCAAACACTGATTAACACTGTGATTATTCATAAACGAAATTGGGCATAGTAAATAGTGTAGTGAATCAGTTACTGCCACTGAGGATCGAATCCTAATGACTGTGAGGCGGAAATTTCATTTCAAAAAATCTCGTGTTACCAGGGAGAGTGTATGGCTTTAAATAGTATTAATAATGACGTACAGAAGAACCTCGTTTATCCGGCCCTCATTAATCCGGATATCCGGTTTATTCGGATCAAAAATGATAAAAAATCTATGTTTATTTGTACGGTATTTCTTTTATGGGTGGATTCTTCTTGAATGTTTTTTCCGCCAAGGATAGTTACGGACAGGAACTGGAAGTATGTCGGCGGCGGTCTATCAGGCACCGTCCGGCATTCGCCTGGAATTGGGAATGGGAGACCGTGGACTGTTCTGAGTTCCTTGACACATTTACACGCATTCCCGGATGCTCGGACGTAGATGTGAACGACGTAAACGACCGGTTGAAAAATGACTGTAATTCAGGCTACGGCATAATGAGAGGTGAATAAATTATTGCCTTTTGTTCCTCGGCAGGTAATGACGAGAGTAATTCGAAAATGAAATCGGCGCTCCATCAGAAGAAACGGTGACTCCTGGAGATGCAACAATGCAGCTGGACAAACTGATGGCCTGTTTAGAATCCCAGACTGAAATCACACCGGCAGAACTGATGCTAGCAAAACGTCTTCGTGATCGTGCTGCGCGCAAACACTATACAAATGTAAAACAGAAAAAGCTCACACATTATTTTAGTGCATAAAACAGAGTCGTAAATGTAAGAAAATTGTTCCTATTTTTTTGTACAATTGAAAAAGGTATTACTGTACAACTTACGTTAATATATTATAAAACTTGTACTGTATTTGCTATTTAGTTTTCCGGATTATTCGTATTTTCGATAATCTGGATCAGTTCCGGTCTCACTTAATCCGGATAAACGAGGTCCTCGTGTAATTAATTTTACGTCCCACTAACTACTCTTCAGTTTTCGGAAACACCGACGGGCCGGAATTTAGTCCCGTAAGAGTTCTTTTACGTGCCAGTAAATCTGCAGACAAGAAGCTAACGTATTTGAGCACCTTCAAATACCACTGTCCTGAGCCAGGATCGAACCTGCCAAGTTGAGGCCAGAAGGCCAGCGCCTCAACCGTCTGAGCCACTCAGCCCGGCGACTCTGACTTTAAAATTTCCATCAAACCCATAATGAAATGCCACATCCTCATGGTTCGAATGCCATGTTAAACTGGAGATCCTTTTGTTATGCTTACGATTATATTATTATTATTATTATTATTATTATTATTATTATTATTATTATTATTATTATTAATTAGCGAGGAGGGTAAATAAAGAAGTGGCAACGTGGTCTTCATACTTGCAGGAGATCGGGCATGCGCAAAATAGGATATGGAAGTGGTTAGGTGACGCTGCTGTCGATGTCTAGTGTGCATTTGACGGGTATCCAGTTGGGAGTATTGTTGCTGTGCGACGACAAAGTGAAGAATGTCGTTTTCACCGCTCTAAAGCATGTCTTCAAAAGGTGATCAGCGTTCGTGGATTAAAATGGGGTTCCCCGTAGCAAAAATGTATCAGAATGTTATCGAGGATTACGTGAAGCCAGTGGTGAGAATCCATTATCGTATAGGAAGGTTGCAAGGTGGATCGAGGTACTTCGTGCTGATCGGAATAAGACTGCAGATTTGCATCTCACATGTCGGGCGACCATTTATCAAGATCAGATTGACATCGTGTGTGGTCTCGTTTCCGTAAACCATCGATGGACTGTTCGGGAATTATCCATAGAGGTTGGTCTCAATCATCAAACGGTGTGGGACGCACTGACGAAATGTCATAACATGAGAAAAACTGCGTCTCGTTGTGGGTTCCGCATCAACTCACCAACGTACAGAAATGGTACGGGTATGCACTGGCTGCCATCCACCTGGACAAAAACCGTAACGAAAGAGACACATTTCTCAGCGTATTGCCATTGATGAGACGGGGGCACGAACGTACGAGTCTAAATTAAAGCGTCAATCAAATGAATGGCGTCATCCAGGTTCGCCATATCCACAGTCGGGTGAAACTTATGCTGTCATACTTGTGTCATACGACTGCGAGGGTGTTTTAATTACGCATGCTATGCTTGAGGGATAAACCGTCAACAGTGACCGCTATTTCCGATTTCTGGAATGACGTGTGCGTCCGCCTATGCAGAACAAACCTCCACGTTTATTCCGAGACGATAGCCCTTTCGTGTTGCATGACAAGGCACGTTGTCATGTCGCAAATAGTGTCAAACTCTTATTGCGACGAAGGCATTGGGAGGTCTTAGAACACCCTCCATACTCACCAGACATGAGACCTTGTGACTTCGAGCTGTTTTCGAAGTTGAAGGAACTCCTCCGAGAACGCTGATTTCCTAACTAGGCATCTGTACTCCGTGCAGTGGGGCGTACTGTCGCTGGCATGGACAGAGAACGCTTTGCCAACGGTCCACAACGGCTTCCTGACAGTTGGCGAAAGGTAATAGACTTTGCAAGTGACTTCATTGAAGGAATTGTACTTGCTAGTTCATTAATAATTGCGTTCTATCAATATTGCCACTCCAGAGGGACGTATCACCACACAGGTGTTTAGTTCATAACTGGTTTTTTAACACTAAGGTCCATCATCAGTGATTAAAAATATATTTAAAACCCACATGGATGTGTCTTCAGATGAAGTAAACTGTAAAATAAATGAGAAGAAATTAATAACAATGTAGGAAACTAACTCTTCTTCTTCTTTTTGCCTCATGACTGAGGAGTCGTGACTATCATAATATTCAGCCCTCTAGCCGATGAACTATACTCCACCATTCTTCCCTACCTAAAGCTTTCAGTGTGGTTACTCTGAGAGAACACTGTAGGGGGCCGTTCACCATGTCAATCCATCGCGTTGGTATTTGTCCTCGTTGTCTGGTTCCCTGGACTTTGCCCTCAACAATCAGCTTTTGAAGACTACCATCTCGGCGCATTATATGTCCAAAGTAGCGTACAATCCGCTGAGAGACCTTACACGATAGACAAACTGTTATCTGAAGTTGGTTCAGGATTGATGTGTTCGTGCGATGAGTTTTCCAAAGGAATCGTTAACATTTTCCTCCAGCACCACATTTCAAAGCTTCCTATCCGTTCACGATCACGTTTGTGTATGGTCCACGTCTCTGCGCCATACAAGAAGACTGAGATTCAACGAGCTTCTTTTTTGTCTCAATGGTGATGTTATCTTTCCAGATCTTCCGCAGACGGATCATTGCTACCTTTGCTATTTCAATTCTTCGCTTTATTTCATCTTTGGAACCACCAGAATTGGATAGTAAGGAGCCTAGGTACACATACTGATGTACAACTTCACACCCTCCAATCTGTTTGATATGTGGACTGTTGTTGTTCTTACGATCAACAATCATGACTTTGGTTTTCTGTCGATTTAGGCGTAATCCAATTTCTAGGCTTGCTTCCTCTACTCTCTTGATCAGCTCTGTCAACTCCTCTTCAGATGATGCTATCAAGGTGGTGTTATCAGCAAATCTCAAGTTGTTGATCTTGCATCCCCCAATGGAAAACCCTTTGTCCCAGCCATCTAATGTAGTTCTCATTCCATATTCAGCATAGATATTGAAAAGTAACGGTGACAGGATACATCCCTGGCGAACTCCAGCCCTTGTACGAAACTGCTGAGACTGTTTGTTTTGAATCTTCACAGTGGCTGTATTTTTCTTATACAAGGACTTGAGGAGATCAATCAAATGGAGTGGCAAACCCATGTCATCCAAAATTTTCCAAAGATGGTTCCATTTGACAGTATCGAAGGCCTTTTTGTAGTCAATAAAGCACAGATATACCGGAACATTGAATTCTCTAGACTTTTCTATGATTTGACTTAGGCTTAAGATCTGTTCTCGAGTACCTTTTCCTTTCATAAATCCAGTCTGGACTTCAGGAATTTGATACTCTAGAAATGCCCGGAGTCTCTTGTACAGGATATGAAGCATAACTTTACTGTCATGTGAAATCAAAGCAATTAAGCGATAATTTCCACATTTTTTCCTCGATCCTTTCTCGTGGATTGGGACAAAGATTGACTGTACCCATTCCTCGGGCCATCTTCTAGAATTCCATATTGCTTGGCAGATTTTCAACAGCATTTCAATTCCAGCATCGTCTGTAGCTTTCAAGACTTCTGCACTTATTCCATCAGGTCCACACGCTTTTCCAGTTCTCAGCATTTTCAAAGCCATTTCTACTTCATCTCGGAGGATGTCAGGTTCAGGATCTGACTGCTTGTCTATCTTCACTTGGTCTTGTGCACTACATTGTTCACTGTACATATCCTGGTAGTACAATCTCCATGTTTCCAGAACATTCTCTATATCCACAACATCATCCCCCTTTGAGTTCTGTATATTCCAGGAATATGGCTTGAATTCTCGAGTGATTATTCTAATTTTGTCAAAAAGATCTTTGCTGTGGTTTTGATTTGCATGGTCTTCAATCTCAAAACAAATGTTACTAAGGAAATTATTCTTATCTCTTCTACAAGAAGACTGAAACCTTCTTTCAAGATCAGACATTTGCTCTCTTTTTTCTTTAGTGTTAATGCCAGATTTTTTAAAGCACCTTCTTTCTTCTACAAGCTGAAGGCTCAAGTCAGAGATCCACTGTTGCCTTCTAGTATTTGGTACTCGAGATTCATTCAAAGAGCACTCTATCCAGTTTTTTGTCACATTCCACAGCCCTTCTGCAGTTGTTACTGGATCCTGTAATATGGAGGCTCTTCGCGCCAATGATTCCTTGAAAGACGACATATTAACTACTTGTGGTATCCTGTGTGATATTTTAACTGGTGTTTGAAGTTTTATTCTTATTTCTGTTCTAAGAAGCTGATGATCACTGCCACATACTGCACCTGGACAAGTTTTGGTGTCCATTACAGATGACCTCCATCTTGAACTGATCAAGATGTAGTCAATCTGATTTTTATATTGACCATCAGGCGATGTCCATGTGTACATGTGCCGTATGTGATGCTTGAAGACTGTATTAGTTATAGTGAACCTGTTTTGAATTGCAAACTCAAGAAGCCTGTTCCCCGTTCATTTCTTTCTCCAATTCCGTATCTTCCTATCGATGTTCTGACATGCTCATCATGTTGTGTTGAACCAATTTTGGCATTGAAGTCTCCCATAACAATAGTTATTTCTCTGCTTGGAAAAGCTGAAACTGTAGCATCAAGATCTTGATAGAAGCGGTCGATTATTTCATCAGACGCATCCACTGTTGGGGCATAAACCTGAATGATGTTGATTGAAAGTGGCTTGCATTTGAGACTTAGTGTTATAATGCGATTAACAGATTTATATCCTTTCACTAGGCCATTCAGTTTGTCACTGATCACAATTGCGACCCCGTTACTGCTTTTTTCTTCATTTCCAGAAAAGTAGACCCAATGATTACTACTCCTAAAATGGCCATTGTTTTTCCAGTGAGTTTCACTTAGCCCAGCCACTTCTATATTATTCCTTTCCAGCTCTTGTATTATCAGGAGAAGTTTTCCTGAAGCTAAAAGTCCTCTCACATTCCAAGTACCCACATTCTGCTTTGTTCTTCCAGTCGCAAATTTCGCATATGCAGCCTGGTTGCCTACATGCACATGCCCAGTAGCACATTTCACACTTTGCAGCCTGGAACCGCAAAAGCGCCGGTTGTCAGCCGGGTCGCATGACGAATTAGATCCATTTAAAGCAGCTATCATGATATTGTTCATGGGAATAATAGTGTAGTGAGCTCCCTCTCTCTTCCACACCGCAGTACCACAACCAAAAAACCAGTCATTCTAACACTAGACCTTAAAATGTGTAATTATATTATGTAACATACCATTAGAAGGGCTGGATTGAAGTGTTGTTAAAGCTGTAGGGTACGTACTAAATAGACGTTCAGTTCCGAACCGGAGTGTGCTAGTAGTACGTCATATTGCGTCACCTCAAGGTTGAAAACAGTGTGTTACTAATAGAGGTTTTATTCAAAATCTTATCAGGTTATTTTTCTCTGCGCCATAAATAGTTCAATATTTTCACGGGTATTTAGTTCTAAACCGTAGTTACCTTTAAAAATTAACTTCACGTTTTTCTCATTTATCTAAAAATATGGTTATTGGAATCATGTTCTGCAAAAACTGGATAGAAGTTGTATTTTAAAGTACCAGGCCCCTTCGGAGGTCACAAGCCATATACGACATAAAATCAGTGGGATTTTTCATGTTCCTTCTAGGATTAACCATTTTAAATGTTTATCTTTTGGAAAGGAATATATTTCTCGGTTATTAATCCTTGTAATTTCAATATTTTGTCTCTTAAACTTTTTTTTTTTTTTTTTGCTAGTTGCTTTACGTCGCACCGACACAGATAGGTCTTATGGCGACGATGGGGCAGGGAAGGGCTTGGAGTGGGAAGGAAGCGGCCGTGGCCTTAATTAAGGTACAGTCCCAGCATTTGCCTGGTGTGAAAATGGGAAACCACGGAAAACCATTTTCAGGGCTGCCGACAGTGGGGTTCGAACCTACTATCTCCCGAATACTGGATACTGGCCGCACTTAAGCGACTGCAGCTATCGAGCTCGGTGTCTCTTAAACTAACAGTCGAGACGAACATAAAATTATTCGTGTTATCGTCGGTCTCCTTGCATTAATGAAGTAAAGCTGTTAGACACAGAACTTGCTCTTTACGTACCGTACAGTAGTTTCATAAATGAACTGCCTTGAACTACTGTAAACTCGGAACACACCTATGTATATTAGAGAATATTCATCCCGGCAGCACTTCATGCGAGAATTATGGCATTTATAAATAATAGCTCCATTAACTTCCCTGTCATATAATGCGGATATGAAGCTGTGGAGCTCAGATGGTGGAGAGATCTTGCTCCTGGCTAGAGAGAACGGGACTCGATGCCGAGTTTGGGAAGGTAATTTATCCTTGTACCAATCTCCCGTCAGCCGGAACTTCGCCAGGTCAAATCGCTACGTCTGCTGCAGTCTAGTACAGTTTTTTTCATCATGAGTCATTTAACTCTAGTCTTTCTCATTATAATCAGCAGAGTCCACTCTAGAGTCTGTTAACAGATTGAGGGATGATTTTTCGCATCCTCACAGATAGATCTCAAGGCGACAATGGAATAAATAATAATAGTTTGTGGCCTCCGAAGAGACCTGGCTCAAGTCTTTCGAGTTGCCGCCGAGTAGGCGACCTGCGCGTCTATGAGGATTGTGTCCTAATGATGAAGATGGCACACATACTGGCACACATACCCCGCCCCCGAGCCATCGGAATTAACCAAGAAAGGTAAAAATCAACGACCCGGAGTGGAATCAAACCCGGGACTCTCTGGACCAAAGACAAGCACCCTAAACATTTAGTCGTGGAGCCGGGCGACGATGGGATAAGAAAGGCCTAGGAGTGGGAAGGAAGTGACCGTGGTCTTAATTAAGGTACAGCCCTAGCATTTGGCTTGTGTGAAAATGGGAAACCACGGAAAACCATCTTCAGGGCTGCCGACAGTGGGGTTCGAAACCACTGTCTCCCGGATGCAAGTTCACAGCTGCGCGTCCCTAACCGCACGGCCAACTCGCCTGGATTGGGAGATGATAGCCGACTGATATCTACACTGCCTTGTTACCAAGGCGGCTGTGGTTCAAATTCCAGTTAATTCATCTAGGACTTTTGAAATGAAAAAGAATGTCCATCTAGTTCAGATTTCACGTAGAACTGTAAGCTTGCTTCCTGTTAATAGAACAACTTTTTTTTTTGCTAGGGGCTTTACGTCGCACCGACACAGATAGGTCTTATGGCGACGATGGGATAGGAAAGGCCTAGGAGTTGGAAGGAAGCGGCCGTGGCCTTAATTAAGGTACAGCCCCAGCATTTGCCTGGTGTGAAAATGGGAAACCACGGAAAACCATTTTCAGGGCTGCCGATAGTGGGATTCGAACCTACTATCTCCCGGATGCAAGCTCACAGCCGCGCGCCTCTACACGCACGGCCAACTCGCCCGGTAATAGAACAACTGGGAAGAATAAATTATGTATTTATTTCCTTTCTCATCTAACCCAACCTAGCAATCGCATAGTGTCAGATATGCTCCAAATTAGGAATTGTGTCAATATATGCGGTTTGATCTCGTGCCTCAACTATTTCCGATGGCTATTAGTATTGTTCTTCATTTTTTAACAACCGGACGAGTTGGCCGTGCGGTTAGCGGGGCGCGACAGTGAGCTTGCTTCCGGGAGATCGTAGATTCGAATGCCATTGTCGGAAGCCCTGAAGATGGTTTTCCGTGGTTTCCTATTTTCACACCATTACGTCCACGGCCGCTTCCTTCCAACTGCTAGGCATTTGCTATCCCATCGTCGCCATAAGACCTATCTGTGTCTGTGCGACTTAAAGCACCTAGCAAAAGGAGAACAAAAAAGGACTATTAGGTGTTTTCGACTTGTTGCCATAAGGCCTTGAACGGCAGTACGGCGGCATCTGAATCACCGTTGCTTACTTAGAGATAAGGCATTAAAGTACAATGTCACCCCTAAATATCTGGGGATGACTCTGGATAGATTTCTAACATACAGAGAACATCTACGTTAATCTGCTGCAAAACTGAAGAGCCGTAATAACCTCCTTCAGCGCTTAGTCGGAACATCATGGGGTGCTGGCTCCAACACACTGAGAAGAACTGCTCTAGCGAGTACCTATTCTTCAGCTCAGTATTGGTCCGTGGTATGCTGTAGCTTAACAGCTGACACACTCACCTTGTCGATGTTCAGCTCCGCAAACAGCATGCGAATCGTAACTGGTACATTGTTTCCTCCTCCAATCCAGTGGCGTCCATTGCTGAGTAACATCCTGCCTCCTTCGATCAGAAGACAAAGAATCCTGTTCGTCTATGGTTAAGAATGCGCAAGAATATAGCACCAATACATGAAGACGTGAGTCCACTAGGAACATCTAGACTGAAGTCCCGCAGACCGGCATATAAAACTGCCTTGGAATTGATAAACAATCACTTCAATCACGAAGACAACTGGCTGAATTAGTGGGCATCTTCTACACCACCAGGCATCCTGAAAGTTGAGAACCCAAGTATAAAATTTTGTGGCTCCAATCTGCTTAGGTGCGTTTGAAGTAGGTTCAGCAGTATCAGATGTGGCTTGTGAAGAACCGCTTCTGTTCTTCATAAGTGGGGGTGGACAGATAGCCCTCACTGGGATTGTGCTAACAGTCCACCTACAATGGAAAACACAGTGCTGGATTGCCCCCTCTGTGCTTTCCCTGAATGTGTGGAGAACCTGAACTCATCTACTCCTGAAGCGGTGGATTGACTCAAGAGTTTAGAAGTACAAATCTCGTTGTGTGAGACTTGCCATTTCTTGTATTGCATCATAAGCTAAATAAACAAAAATTAATAATAATAATAATAATAATAATAATAATAATAATAATAATATAATAATAATAATAATAATAATAATGTTATTTGCTTTACGTCCCACTAACTACTCTTTTACGGTTTTCGGAGACGCCGAGGTGCCGGAATTTACTCCCGCAGGAGTTCTTTTACGTGCCAGTAAATCTACCGACACGAGACTGATGTATTTGAGCACCTTCAAATACCACCGGATTGAGCCAGGATCGAACCTGCCAAGTTGGGGTCAGAAGGCCAGCGCCTTAACCGTCTGAGCCACTCAGCCCGGCTAAATAAATAATAAATCAGAATAATAATATAGTTTCGTAAATGTATTATTGAAGACAACTGAAGCACGATATTACAATAAGGGATGTTTGAATGCGCCATTCCTGATGAAGTGCATATAAGTGCGATAATACGAAATCGAAAACTTTGTCGCAGCTATCGATTGCTGATAATCTTATAGCCGTTTGGTCCCTGGAGCCATGAGCTAAATAGTCATCATAATCCGTGGAGCTTTACCACGCTCGACGTTAGAGCCCTCCGGCTAGGATGCTCCTAATGCTCCTTTAACACGCAAAAGCGTAGTTACCTAGCAAATTGTTACGACGATGCATATGAACTTTTTTGTAGTAATTTTAAGAGGAGTTATGACTGAAATTTTGAACTTACAACTTATTACAACCAAGTTTAAAACACAATCATATATTGGTAAGATATACCACCAGCGCCACAAAATTTGGAGTAGATTTGTCAATTTGTTGCAAGGTTATTATATTAATAAATGTTTTTTATTTTATACATGTTGCATGGAAAATGCTCCTTGTGGGACAGTTTTCATTATATTTTGGGCTATAATTAGGCATAATTGTCGAAAGAATTCTCATATACTTAATAATAACTCTGGGTTTTGCACACGGGTATAAGCTATTAGAGACAGTTTTTCAACTTTTTATTATTCATTCTGAGACACTTAGAGCAATTAATAGCATAACTACCCCAAGTGACAGCACCAAGTGTCTGACCGTGTACGAAAGGCACGGTTCAGATAGGTGGAAACGTGCAAGACGAAGATCAATGAAGGAAAAACAAAGGCACTTACCATTAGAGAATTAAACCGGGGCCCCAAAGGAGCGGATAAAATACACCTGGTCATCCCAAATTATCACCCCTTTTAAAAGGAAAACACCAACACCTTGGGGAACAAAGATATTTAATCAAAATAATAAAGAAGTAAACAAGAAAGTAATATCCTCGCTGGAAAATAATAAAATTAAAAATTGGAAAATACTTAAACTCAAAGCAAAACCCTACGGTCGACCGTTTATAAGGAAAATGATAATTTAGTTCTTAAAGGACTTATTAAGATAATGCAGATTTATGAAACCACTCCTCAACTCTCAAGTTTTCTTACGACCAAAAGTTTTCTTAGTACAGTACCAAAGTTTTTTTTTTAACATCCTTTTAACCTCCTTTAACAGAAAACCACCTTTTAGGATGTGTCAAACGACCCCCTGCAAGGATGGGTAGGTATTACGTGCACTTTTCAAGAAATCAAAATAATAATAATAATAATAATAATAATAATAATAGGGACCGAAACACCGGGAGGGAAAACGACCAGAAGGTAAAATTAAAATCACAAAGAAAAATGAAATGGACCAAGGAAATCCGCGGAGAAGGTAGAATACATCACCGGCACATCAAATACAAATCATCAACCATCACAACCAACATCAACAACATTAGCATTCCCATGGCAACGACCAACAATGGGTCAAGGGGGGAACGGGCCAATCCCAGGCCGCAAACAACAATAGGCGTAAACCAACAAAGGACCAAGAAAACAGACGCAGAAAATAACCCAGAAACCAGAAAATTAAATTAAATTAAGTTAAATTAAAATAAAATCAACCCGAGAAACAAGAAAGAAAGGAACCGGGACACAATGTACACGTAACACCCACACCCCTGAAGCGACTCGCTTGTTAAATTATTCAGGTTAAATAATACCTTTTTAGCACAAAACCTTTAAGCCAAGAAGGGTCATCAATAAACCCTAGGTTACCCAATTACATTATTGAAGAATCCAAAAATTACTTTCACACGGTACGCAAGCCCCAAATTAACAGACATAATTACACATGGTATAATTTCCAACTAACAAGCCGAAAGTTTAAAATTCCACAAGGCAAGACTTAGTTTTTTAGATGACGCCAGTTACATGGTACCACGCGCACTTTCTGCACATAGGAAAATTTTCAGGTCTTTCACCAAAAATCAGTAAAGTTTTAGTTGTAACAACACTTACAGTTTCTTCCAGATGAAAGTTGTGAGGGCAGCTTCGGTAGGCTAAGTTACTTACTTACATTAATAAAACATAACATGTAAATTCCAGACGAGGAAAAAAATTAACCAGAAAACTTGCAGAAATCCCCAGGGCAAAGCCCCGTATATATAACTTAGCCAGGCTCGAACATTTTCGGTGAAATTATCTCCTTAGGGAGAGAGAAGCCACACACGTCCATCACTTCCGTGTCACCAAACAGCAATGGCGATTTCCCAAGATTCCGCAGTGCCAGCTTCAACGATCACATGTGCGCAGAGGCAAAGCGCCTGAGTGGTAACGTAGCTCGCGAGGAGGTACATACCTACGCCACTAGAGTGCAGGAGAATACGGTCGGGCACCGATAGGACGTGCATACAGTCAGTTATAAGGATTGAAAAGAAGAAATAAAGAAGCGGCGAACCACTTCTAAAGACACAGTTTTTCCACAGCCTTTAGGCTAGTTCAAAAATATTTCCCAAGGGGGAAAAAAATTGTTACGCAGGTAACAGTCTCCCTCCCCGAAACTTGACATGTCCAGCACAAGTTTACCATCATAAGGCGGTGGCCTTGAAGCAAACTAAGTTTTTGGTAGAATAGTCCGAATGTGAAAATGACCACCAATCGCCAGCTTCAGTTTATGCGCCACCAGCAGAACGAGTCCAACAGTCACTAAGAACCCAAACACATGTGATTTAAATTAAAGGAACAGTACAGTTCACTTAGACGACACCAAATGTCTATCCACTTTCAATAATAATGAAGTTCCATGCACCAAACTGTGCAACACCCAAGTCGCAGGAAAATTATTAATGGTCCAGATCACAGGTAACACTTCTTCTCTAGATTTCTTGCTAAACTTTAATGCGAACTATTATCTTCCGCAAGTTCGTTTGCGTCATCTGATCGGAGGTTACGCTACCTTGTGGTACATACACACCTTTAGGTAAAGTTCATAACTATTTGCTTTCAGAACATTAGACCTTCTAGGTCTTAACTGCACCCGATCACATACCTAGACTTAAATTACTACATGTTTGTTAACTTTGTAATATTATAGGACTTGCGTTAGATAAGAAACGCCTTCATTTGGTTTCCACCCTTTGGATTGGATGGTAACGACAACCCCAAAAAGGAAAAACGCCCAGAAAGGGAAGGGAAGAGAGAAAACAACATTGGTGAGCGTAAAACACAATCACAAGGTACAACCGGAAAATACTTAACCTAACCTTAACCTAGATTAACATGACTTAAGATTACGGTATGGCACAGCAACAGAATACGATAATTATTTAAACAATCCATACCCAAAAACCAAATTACATTACATTTAAGGTATCATGCCAACTAAAATATATGGCCAAGGATACAATTTTCAATACACAAGGAAAACAATAACCTGTGAAACCAAGATAGTTATCTCCACCAAACACCTTTCAAAGCATACAACCAATCCTACCAGGATGGTTACACAATAACGTCACCATTGACAAACAGAAACCAGGAGGCAACTTTACATAGAAAAACTTACAGACAAGCACCAACTCAAGGGTGCTGAGTAATTGCAATAACAGAAAAGCTAAGAGAAACTCCCTTCCATACATAATATTACGAAACCAAGACCCAGACCAAGGAAAAGGAAGTAGAAAAACGTAACACTGAACTACAAATTAATTAAGCTTACAACCTCCCTTAAGTTAAATTTAAAACGGAATAGAACCACCGATCAGTGAGTCAATTAACCAGACTTAAACCCTTTAAGCACATGCCCAAGGACAAGAAATAAATTTAGCAATAAATCAATTTTAATACCACGTATACATTCCATGCAAAACCCCAAATAAACAAGAAACAGGATTGGAAATAGTTTACCCCTTTTTAATATTACCAGTAAAAGAAACTTCCAGAAACAGGATACTAGGTAAGAATCAAAATTTCATGGGTCACAGTAAATAATTACTCAAGACAAGATGAATGTACAGGCTGCGGTTGGAGACTTCAAGATCTTTCAGATGGAGGGTACGCGTATAGTTGGTCATCAGCAACGAGCCAAAACAACACCAAGCAAAGAGTAATAGGAGGGTAGCAGAGGTTATGAAACACAATCTTTAACACCATGATGAAACGGGACAGAAATTGGCCGAAAGGAAATAGGAGTGCTACCCAATCTAAAAACACATTTCCCACAATTTTACTACACATACAAACATATACCTTAACAATGGGCGACTCAATCAATTAAAAGGTTCAATAAAGCACCTCAATCAAGCCAACGCCTTTGAATATGGGAACACAGATCTGACAAGATTCCCTACCGGCAATCCACAAGAAACTTCGGACAAATCCAGACTAGAACAAGGTGATATCCGAGACTCACACTGTGGCCACAGAGTCACAGGTACCTCGCCAACAATAGTACAAGGGAAATAAGATATGAAAGGAAGGTCACGAACCAGGTAACTAGAAAACACTTCAAATAACAGAGAAATAAGAAACCCCACCAAACAAACACATCACCAGATAGTGGGAAGATTTCAGTGCCGCCTATGAAGCACCAACTGATCCCATACTCAACTGTAGCACCGTAGGACGACAAGATGTTAAACGATAGCCAAGGTTTTCAAACACTCCAGAAGAAAAAAGGACCAATAGGCTGACAGGTTATTTCGAGAAGAACTTTACAGTATAGGATAATTGCATGATGACGTCAGATTACTAGGGTATGCAGAAAATTAAAATTAAAAATAGACCAGGTCGTACAGAAATCACACATTATATGCAAGCAGATAAGACACACCTACAGAGAGTAGTAAATCCATGCCAGGGTTTATTTCCCAATCTACCGGGACACAGGGTAAATTAAAGGCAACACCGCCCATACCGAAGCGCCATAATAAGTAACCAATACTACACGACAACAATACAACAAAAATGGACCACAACGGACATGCGTTAGCTAAAAGGGAGGAAAACTGCAACTACCCTCAACAACATGTCGTGAAGCCATCATTCTACCTCACCAAGGTAAACCTAAAACCAAACGACGGTACCGTTTACAACATTACTAAGACAGGACCAAAACCAATACCTACAAGGCACGAAAGGAGACCGCACTCCTCAGGTTCAGGATCCATTTGTGCAACACATGCAAAACACCACAATAACAAATAGACTGGGCAGGACAACATGGAGCTATGACTCGTTTAAATAACATACTACAAGAATAATACACCAGATTAGAGACTAAAACCAGGGAAGTAAAGACTTCAGAAGAGGTTAGAATTAATACCACTTGCAAGCAGAAATACATTAAGAAACCACCTAGTTAACTGCCACAACCAGGAAGGAAAACCCAAAGAAAAATTTACCAAAAGAGGTTAGCCGGGGCAGGATTTTTTTTTCACCAGAAAACCATCGGTACAAAAATGATTAGGAAAGGATAACTTAGTAAACCGGGAATTCACAACAGATAACAGAAATGCCCCAGAGAAGGACATCAGAGCACTCGCAACCTAGGGAATCGAGTCACCAGGAATTGGAGATAGAAGGCAGTGAAGACTATGAAGTCCATGCCGTAGAGACAAACAACCAACCACCACCATTTCCAATTGACAGAGTCCCGCCATTGCCATTACCCACATCCAATCCAAAACATAACCAACAGGACCATAACACCGGGTATATCCAGATCCTAGTCAACTTACACCAACAAGGAAACCAAAAGCTAATTCGTTTCAACAAAGCACACCTAACAAACCACAATAGGACAAGATAACCGAAATATTACCCGCAAGGAAACAGATAACAAGAACTAGGACCAAAGGCCAAGACAGGGCAAGACAAATAGGGGTTAGGAGACTAACAGATTTCCTACCGGATTAACAACAACGCACAGAGCAGAAATTGCCCAGAATTTTCCAAATGAGTTCCAAAACAAGCCAACAGCAGTACAAGAGCCAATAAATAAATTTATTATCAAAATTTTGCAAACGTAAATCAGGATATAATCGAATTATGATAAGACGGAGAGACCTGCAGCCAGACCCAAAGAGTAGTTAGATATTAACAATTAAGAAATTGGGTGCCAATAGACCAAGAGAAAGTACAGACATTTCTCGCAAACCACAATTACCTTTTCAAAATACAATGATTAGAACAAGTACACCCTAGAAAGTACTACATGGTCATGCCAAGAATCACCGGAGGCGTGAACGCAGCAGATAAGGCACCAAAGCTAAAACACGTGGTAAAAATTCTCACCCAACTAAGCAACCATGGTTGACAGGAAAAGAAGTTAAGTACGACAAGTAATACCAAAACTCCTCAAAACAAATACAGTACATGAGAAAAGGGAGAAAAATATTACATGATTAACTTCACACTAGACCAGAATACTTACATAATAACCCACGGAGACCAATTAAATTTGCTCACTGAAAGGTAGCTCTCATCCGCTAATCCAAACATGCGTTAACCTGTTTTTAACTGGGACAAATGAACCCGTCTAATCCTCTTGGCGATGGGGTCACTCACCAGTACCGACACCGGAGATAAAAACTGTAAAATAGTACAGGGACCATGATACCGAGGAGCAAGTTTGGCTGAAAACTTGTTAATAGCCTTGCTAATAGGATAGGTCTTCACAAAAACTTGATCTCCAACCTTCAACCTAGGTGACTTTCTACCCTTATTATACTTAACCCTACCTTTCTCATAGGATACAGACAACTTCTTCTTTGCTTCATCCCAGATTTTCTGAACGTCATTTGGTTTAGACAAGTCTGGAAGAAGATCATCAATACCCAGAACATTGGATATAGGGGAGTACGGGGTGTAGCAGAACATAAGTGACATGGGGGTTTTACCATGAGTTTCATGTGTGGCAGAATTGAAGGCATGAGCCAACCAGTGCAGGCAAGAGTCCCACTTGGTTTGGTTATTGTGATGATATGCAATTAAAGCAGATTTGAGGTTCCTGTTCATCCTCTCGGCGTAAGAAGGGTTAGGATAGTATGGAGTAGTGGTGACATGAGAAATGCTTAGCTCAAAAAGGTACTTCTTAAACAAGTGACCAGTGAAAGCACTGGCATTATCAGAAACCAGAAACTTGGGAGGGCCAAAGGATGCGAAAATAGAATTAAGGCAACTTATAGTGGTACGAGCAGTAGTAGATCTAGTGGGGAAAATCCAAGAGAATCTAGAAAACGCATCAATAGCAACGAAGATATGAGTGTTTGCCAAGGTAGAGCGAGGGAGCGGACCAACGAAATCGATGAATAACCTTTCCATAGGGCGAGAAGCTTGTGAAGAAGATAATAGACCTACACGGTTGTTCAAATTAGGCTTGCTGATAGAACAAATTTTACAGGACCTAATCATGTTTCGGATATCACCATCCATTCTTTTCCAAACGAAAAACTGTCTAATTTTCTGCCTAGTTTTAAAGGTGCCTAAATGGCCACCAATGGGACAAGAGTGATAGTACTTGAAGATGATTGGCACTAAAACCTTGGGTACAACAATTTTGAAATTAGTGTCCCTTCGACCTTTGCAGCATAAAACACCCTTCACCAGAGAATAAGGCTTAACCACAATACCCTCACTAATTTTGTTGATGATTTCTCTCAAATCAGGATCAGCCTTTTGATGATCTGCATACTCATGGTACAACAGAGGTAGGTCCGAAAGAATGGCACCCACGCTAGCAACATTAGTTTCATCATATTCTTCAGCCTTAGATTTTTCATCAAGACCAAAACTCCCGTCAAACATTCTACTAAGGCTGTCAGCGATGACATTTTCCGACCCTCTAATATGCTTTACTTGAAAACTGAAGGCTGAGATCCTAAGCGCCCATCTAGTGATTCTGCCCGTTCTTTTGGGACGGTTCAAGACCCACGACAGAGCCTGATTATCTGTTTCCAGATCAAAATTTACATGTTCAATGAAAGGTCTGAATTTTTCAAGAGCAAACAGCACGGCCAAACATTCTAATTCATAGATGGAGTACTTACTCTCCAGATCATTGAGGATCCTAGACACATAGGCAACCGGTCTACGACCATCCTCATATTCCTGTAAGAGTACACCAGCAACTGCTTTTCCAGAGGCATCGGTTTGTACAATAAAGCGTTTACTAAAGTCGGGTATAGCCAACACAGGAGCATTTGACAAGGCAAGCTTCAGGGTCTCAAAGGCTTCTTGCTGGGAGGGGCCCCAGATGAACTTGACATCCTTACGTCTGAGATGATTTAGAGGAGCTGCTATCTCTGCAAAATTTGGAATGAACTTCCTGAAGAAGTTCACCATGCCCACGAAACGTGCGATGCCTTTGACATCTTTAGGGGGTTGAAAGTCCCTAATAGTCTGGGTCCTAGAATGGTCGATGGAGACACCATCAGAGGAAACCACGTGTCCAAGGAAAGACATACTCGGCTTAGCAAACGCTACTTTAGACAACTTAACAGTTAGTCCAGCTTTTCTCAAGCGATGCAGGACTTCTCTAACGTGTTCGACATGTTCATCAAAGGAATTTGAGAAAATTACGAGGTCGTCCAGGTAATGAAAAACGAACTTGAATTTAATCCCCGAAAGTATCGAATCTAACAGCCTCGTAAGAACGGCCGCCCCACAAGAGATCCCGAACGGAAGTCTCAGAAACTCGTAAAGGTTCCAATCAGTAATGAAAGCAGTCAGTGGAATAGATGACTTAGACAACGGGACTTGGTAATACGCTTGATTGAGATCTAACACAGTGAAAAACTTGGCTCCTGAGAACCACCCAAAACAAGTGTGCAAATCCGGTAAGGGGATAGATTGCAAGATGATCTTGCGGTTCAAACCCCTGTAGTCAATTACAGCACGATAGCCCCCAGAGGGTTTAGGTACTAGGAAAACAGGAGATGCATAGGGAGAAGTGGACGGTCTGATGACCCCATCGGCAAGCATCTGATCAATAATCTTTTTGAGTTCTAACATCTTAGGTGGTGAAAGACGGTAAGGAGGAGATCTAACAGGTGTGTTATCAGATAGCTCAATCTGATACTCAAGAACATCAGTAACTCCTAACTTGCTAGTGAAGACATCGGGAAATTGGTGGCACAAGTCACGCACACTATTAGCCTGCTGATAATCCAAATGACTAAGATCCAACTGATCTATTTCGTTGTTCTGCCTAGGTAGCGCTTTACCTACACAAGAAACCCTGAAGGTACCCAAAGGAGCATCAATAATATCGAATTTACAATTTGGAGAAAATTTAAAGTGAAATTTCCTAGCCTGGAGGTCCAAAATTAAACCAGTTCTTGACAAGAAGTCCGTACCTAAAATCATGCTACACGCGAGCTTTGGAGTTACCAAACAAAGAACCTTCCAAGTAAAATTACCAATACGCAATTTCACATCAACGGACCCTAAAATTTTCATATTATGCTTATTAGCCGTGACACATGCAACATTGACCTTCTTCAACTCAGGCAGTTTACAAGGGGACCTCATTTCATCATACCAATTAGCATCAATTAAGGTGACGACGCTACCCGAGTCCATAAGAGCAACAATGGGTTCATTATTCAGTTCCACTTTCGCGAAGGTACTTTTAGACTCAACCAAAGCAGAAATCTTATTGCATTCCCGCGGGCAAATAACCTTTTCGGAATCCACGAAGAATTCGGGCGCAGGCGATTCACCAGAATTACCTTTAGGCCTTAGTCATTGACTGCGTTTTCGGAACGAAGAAGGGCAATTATTTTTAAGGTGCTGCCTCGAGCCACACAAATAACAACAAGGGCCAGAGCCACGCTTGACTGAGGGGCAAGCATTCCTAAGGTGATCACGTGACCCGCAATTATAACATTTTTTTGAAGACCCACTATCCCTAGTTTGAGGCGAAACAGGGTTCACAGTAGGAGGAGGGTGGCAGATAGGTCTTGCAGCATCCCCGTGCTTTACATCTTCAGCAAATGTACACGCAGCTTCCAATTCAAGAAAATTAGTCGGACTCTTTGTGAGGGAGAGGTATGAACGATAGGCAGGGGAAATACCCTTCAGGATACGGGCCACCATTTCCTCTTCTGGCACCGAAATTCTAAATACCTTGCAATAAAACTGCAAGTCTAGTACATAGTTCAAAAGGTTTTCATGGAGCAATTGAGTCCGAAAGCAATACTGAGGAATCAAACTCTGCAATGCCAATGAAGGAATAAATTTAGACAATACTAGTTCATGAAATTCCATAATGGTTAAATTATTTGAAATAGCTTCAGAAATTTCACGTTTCAAAATTCCCTCACAATGAGAGAATAGGGCTCGGAAAATTCCCAAGTCATCAACAGAATACACGCTACCTGACTCTGTCATTTCTACCAGGAACCTCAGAAACCTGGTACTTTCTTCAATAGAATTGACGGAGAAATTTTTAACTCCGTTGAAAAGATCCTTCAGTGAAGAGTGAGAGGGAGCACAATTTAAACGGGCTAACAAATTTTCAAGAACTGGGGAGGCAGCACAACATGAAGGTTGATTATTAAGTGAGGCATCAGCATGACTAGAAGGCAATGAGGTTTCCCTCTCAACAACTGATAAATTCTCCATATCCTTACTTGCTAGCATAATATCTAGTTCAGCAGAAATGCTAGAAGCAATTGTTAACAGCTTAGTGCTTTCAGAAACAAGACTAGGTTGGGGACACATAGTAATCAAATCTTGGATGCGGCCTAAATAATGCCACACCCTAGCCTTAAGTCTGTTAATCTGCCCCTTAGTGGGGGAAGTTTCAATGAATTCTTGTCTGACAACCTCAATTTCAGTAAGGGAGTCAGTAATTAAATTTAAGGACTCACCAAAGTTGCAGCACATCTTTACAGAGTCAAGATTAATAGGAACCTGGACATGCGATGTCAGCAAAGCAGCGCACTCGGCAACAGTGTTAGCAGGATTGATACCCCTGATAGTGAGCTCATAAACTAGCTCTGATTTCCTGAGTTGGAAAGGGAACAGCACAGCCCTCGCCATAGTTGATGTACATGAAACAATAAATCAAAAGAATTAAACCAAATAAAAGCGTTCCTTTCACAGTAAGATACTTTACAAGTTTCAGTTTTTTACACTCTTTGAAACCTCAAATAATTTAAAGTTCCCCAATGACCAGGTTTTTTAAAGGGACAATGCAAAAAAAAGAAAACTCAGGTGGTTGGCACCAACAAAATAGAAAAGCTTAATGAAAGGGAGATAAAGCACATAGTACACAGTGCCAAAATAAATTTAATGAGGATGCAACAGACCTACAGGTAGATCCAAGTAAGAGGCACACAAATCAATTAACTAAAGCTCTGCTGCCACGAACTGTGAGGTCTGTTGGGGGTAACAGACCAGATTACAAAAGTAAGGATACAACAAGCCTACATTAATCCCACAACACCCAAACAAATTAACCACAGAGCTGCTACCACGAACTGTGACACTTAGAGCAATTAATAGCATAACTACCCCAAGTGACAGCACCAAGTGTCTGACCGTGTACGAAAGGCACGGTTCAGATAGGTGGAAACGTGCAAGACGAAGATCAATGAAGGAAAAACAAAGGCACTTACCATTAGAGAATTAAACCGGGGCCCCAAAGGAGCGGATAAAATACACCTGTTCATCCCAAATTATCACCCCTTTTAAAAGGAAAACACCAACACCTTGGGGAACAAAGATATTTAATCAAAATAATAAAGAAGTAAACAAGAAAGTAATATCCTCGCTGGAAAATAATAAAATTAAAAATTGGAAAATACTTAAACTCAAAGCAAAACCCTACGGTCGACCGTTTATAAGGAAAATGATAATTTAGTTCTTAAAGGACTTATTAAGATAATGCAGATTTATGAAACCACTCCTCAACTCTCAAGTTTTCTTACGACCAAAAGTTTTCTTAGTACAGTACCAAAGTTTTTTTTAACATCCTTTTAACCTCCTTTAACAGAAAACCACCTTTTAGGATGTGTCAAACGACCCCCTGCAAGGATGGGTAGGTATTACGTGCACTTTTCAAGAAATCAAAATAATAATAATAATAATAATAATAATAATAGGGACCGAAACACCGGGAGGGAAAACGACCAGAAGGTAAAATTAAAATCACAAAGAAAAATGAAATGGACCAAGGAAATCCGCGGAGAAGGTAGAATACATCACCGGCACATCAAATACAAATCATCAATCATCACAACCAACATCAACAACATTAGCATTCCCATGGCAACGACCAACAATGGGTCAAGGGGGGAACGGGCCAATCCCAGGCCGCAAACAACAATAGGCGTAAACCAACAAAGGACCAAGAAAACAGACGCAGAAAATAACCCAGAAACCAGAAAATTAAATTAAATTAAGTTAAATTAAAATAAAATCAACCCGAGAAACAAGAAAGAAAGGAACCGGGACACAATGTACACGAAACACCCACACCCCTGAAGCGACTCGCTTGTTAAATTATTCAGGTTAAATAATACCTTTTTAGCACAAAACCTTTAAGCCAAGAAGGGTCATCAATAAACCCTAGGTTACCCAATTACATTATTGAAGAATCCAAAAATTACTTTCACACGGTACGCAAGCCCCAAATTAACAGACATAATTACACATGGTATAATTTCCAACTAACAAGCCGAAAGTTTAAAATTCCACAAGGCAAGACTTAGTTTTTTAGATGACGCCAGTTACATGGTACCACGCGCACTTTCTGCACATAGGAAAATTTTCAGGTCTTTCACCAAAAATCAGTAAAGTTTTAGTTGTAACAACACTTACAGTTTCTTCCAGATGAAAGTTGTGAGGGCAGCTTCGGTAGGCTAAGTTACTTACTTACATTAATAAAACATAACATGTAAATTCCAGACGAGGAAAAAAATTAACCAGAAAACTTGCAGAAATCCCCAGGGCAAAGCCCCGTATATATAACTTAGCCAGGCTCGAACATTTTCGGTGAAATTATCTCCTTAGGGAGAGAGAAGCCACACACGTCCATCACTTCCGTGTCACCAAACAGCAATGGCGATTTCCCAAGATTCCGCAGTGCCAGCTTCAACGATCACATGTGCGCAGAGGCAAAGCGCCTGAGTGGTAACGTAGCTCGCGAGGAGGTACATACCTACGCCACTAGAGTGCAGGAGAATACGGTCGGGCACCGATAGGACGTGCATACAGTCAGTTATAAGGATTGAAAAGAAGAAATAAAGAAGCGGCGAACCACTTCTAAAGACACAGTTTTTCCACAGCCTTTAGGCTAGTTCAAAAATATTTCCCAAGGGGGAAAAAAATTGTTACGCAGGTAACAATTCAATGGAAAAAAAATCAAGTTTGGTGTTATTCTAGGGGCAAAAATATGGAAATAATATTCATTTCATAATAAAATGCAGAACTGCTTTAATTCCCGTACATATTGAAACATTATCTGATGACTTCAGGTGAATCTGATAAATCTGTCGCAAGGAGCATTTTATAGATGGCAATGAGCTGAAAATAGTTCAAGCTAGAAAAATACAATTGAAAGTTTTATGAAATATACTTGCTTTAAAACTGCTCTGGACTGTAATTTACACACTCGGACTTCTTTCTCCGCTTATGTACTGCCTAGACTTACTACAAAGTAAATATATTCCAGTGAGATTATTGAAATGATAGTTCGAAAGATATTTGAGCCCAATGATGTCTGACAGCGTGACAGACGGGCGTGGCCTTGCTCTATATACGCCGTGCAGCTACCATTTTGTCCGAGATTTTTTTTTTTTTGCTAGGGGCTTTACGTCGCACGGACACAGATAAGTCTTATGGCGACGATGGGATAGGAAAGGCCTAGGAGTTGGAAGGAAGCGGCCGTGGCGTTAATTAAGGTACAGCCCCAGCATTTGCCTGGTGTGAAAATGGGAAACCACGGAAAACCATTTTCAGGGATGCCGATAGTGGGATTCGAACCTACTATCTCCCGGATGCAAGCTCACAGCCGCGCGCCTCTACGCGCACAGCCAACTCGCCCGGTGTCCGGGATTTAAAGCTTTAAAATGGCGTTAGGGAAATGCTAATAACTGGATTTGAAGATTTCGGGGACTTCTAAGGTTAAAACTGCAAATTCGATTTTTTTATTTTTTTTGCGTGTGTTCTCATTTATTGATACAAATATCAGTCTACGCGGTTTATTATTTCTATCGGTAAATAATGTGCCAAAACAGAGATAGGTATTTTTGCTGGAAAACTACTAGAGTTAGAATGAAAGTACATAAGAATTTATTTCTAGAGAATTTAATTGTAAGTTAGTGGGTTCCATCTTTTATGGAGGTGACAATTAAGGCAAAGTATTCGCAGTCAAATGTCGCAGAGTTTTCTAATTTTATTACGCAAACTTGTCTGCCCCCAGATAAACTAGCAAATTTGCATCACTGTGCGCCATCACAAAGTGCAATTTGCGATAAAATGTAACTTACCTGCTTTATGTTCTCAGCCCCTCAACTATAAATAAATACCGTAACAATATCACGTGTACTCTGGCTCCTTGGTGAACGGTCATTTTAGTAGCCTTCGGTTCAGAGGGTTCCGAGACCAGAGACCAATCCCCGGCCGCGTTGGTGAATTTCTCTTGCTAGAAGATCTTGTTGTTCTTTTGTCTCATACGCACACCTCCTTTTAGACCCATCACAATGACAACCACCGCAGAAATAAGCAATAGAAAAACCTCTTCCCTCCCGTATAGGTTTGGCGTCAGGAAGGACATCCTGCCGTAAAAATGGGTCAAATTTTTATTTATGACACAAACTGCATGCGCGAAATCTGAATGAAGTCGAGACTCCAGCTGGCTTCTCCGAGCTCTGTCAACAGATTCAGTTCCTTTTCTTCAACACAGTTACCGGTCAAATCGTTAATTTTCAAACTCGTGGTAGAACATATACGTTTGGAAGGCAATTCCATAGGATACATTGGCCCATGCTTTCCGTCTTTGTTAGAATTCATCTGGTCAGATTACCATACATGGAAATGATCCGAGAAGGGATTTTGTTTACAAGTTGCTATACGTCGCACCGACACAGATAGGTCTTATGGCGACGATGGGACAGGAAAGTGCTAGGAGTGGAAACGAAGCGGTCGTGGCCTTAATTAAAGTACAGCCCCAGCATTTTCCTGGTGTAAAAATAGGAAACCTCGAAAAACCATCGTCAGGACTGCCGACAGTGGGGTTCGAGAAAGATAACGGAGCGTCTGAAAATGAAAAACCCTCTGAATCAAGCCCAATTTCTCCTTGTACACTATACCGGCGCTGATTTGACATGATACTTCATTTGGGGGAGGGGGCAGATAATCTCGTTATTTTTCCCCTTGAATAAATAAACAGCATAACCTCCATTGCCACATTACCACTGTTCACCTTTTCTAACATTCTTTTCTTTGTCTCCCACTCTTCTACTCTACCATCTTCATAAATCTTTGTATGACTATCGTACAATAACAATTTAACTCCCTGTCTTTTTTGAGACATACATATTTCATTGCTCACCGAAAATTGTGACTTGATCAGATGGGTGCAAGGAAACACATTCATTCGTTTCTTCTTCTTCTGTTTTATTCTTGTGTCATTCATCTATTCTGATACTATCTCTACTTTAGTAGTAGCCTGTGCAGTATAAACGTTTGCTTTGAAGAGCTTCATCCTAGTTTCCATATCGATACTGTTTTCAGATGAACAATTATTTGTTCTTTATGAAGACCTTCTTAGCAAACTCTATCGTCCTTTGATTTTTCTTTTTTTTTTTTTTCTTTCGCGCTCTCAAGGTAACGATCTTCCGATACTTACACTAATGTATCCTATTCTAGTTTTGTATCGCTTCCTCCTGCTCCATTCCTTTCCGTAGCATACCCTTCATTGTCTTTCTATTGATTTTCATACTGTTTCTATATTGTCTAACATTGTCTCGACATCTAACTTGAGGTCTACAACCTATCACTGTATCATCTAACTCGAATAATATTGCGTGTGCAACCGTATTTTCACCATGCATCCATTCGGTTAATTGATTTGTCGCTGTGTGCATAGAACGGCAGCGGAGAAAAGTTGCAGTTTTCTGGAACTGACTGACTGACTGACTGACTGACTGACTGACTGACTGACTGACTGACTGACTGACTGACTGACTGACTGACTGACTGAGTATACAACAAATTTCTGTAGCAAATTCCTAGCCGAGAAATAACACAATTATCCTCTGCAGGCATTGGTAATGAATAATACAAGCTAATATCTAAAAATTTAATAGTAATAGAACTCATTTCAATGTTATTATTCTCTTTCACTTACCCTACTCTCCCTATCTCCATAGGATTCATATTTTGGACGGCCTTCCTCTACTTTCACCCTGTTGGCTTCAAGTTGGGAACATTTTTGGTAACCTATCAGCCTCCATTCATCGAACCTGACCATACCACTCCAATATTTTATGTTCGATGAAATTGAGGATACGAATTCAATGCTATCATTCAATGACTCGTATTACGCGAACTTCGAACTACCAAGAATCGAGATAAATACCTGTATAATACTAGCTATGTGCTCATCAAAGCGAGCTCTTGTTTTTACTTAAACGCACGTAATCGATTTTATCATCGTCATTATCATCATCCTCACCATCAGTTGCAAACGAGATACGAATCCAAGTAAACATCAGGTGAGATCATATACATAAGGTGTTCGGGAACCATCGACGAAACACCGGTTGTGTTTAAGATCACCTGAGCTATCTCAGAAATTGTAATAACCAAAGCTCGAAAGTTGAAGATCTACAAAATAGCCTAAGAAAGACCTAAAAAATAACAAAAATATACAAAAAAGGACCTAAAAATTGCCAAAAGGACGTAAAAATGTGATCTAAATTCAATCATAAATTGTCTAATTACATATTTAATGAAGAAATATAATTTTCTAAATGCAAAATATTTTTTCAGACAGTACATATTTTTAGATTAAGATAATTTAAAAAGGAATTTGTGTTTATTAAAACTGCTTGCAGAATTTATAATGAAATATTTTCCACCTAGAATGAATTCAGCGACCCCGCAATGGACGTCCTGGAGAAGGAAATTGAAATTAAACTGAAGAAAATAGAAATTGCAACACCCAGAAGGAGTAGTGCTACGTTGCTACAATTGAACATGCAGGACGAGTGTTCGGTTACGATTCGAAGATTACACATTCAGATCCCTCTGACCGCAAGTTTGAACAACAATCAATACAGGATGTGCCCACCACGAGCTGCAATACATTGATGAATTCGTCGAGGCATGGAGTCAATAAGGCCCTGGATCGCTTACTAAGGAATTGTGGCCCATGCTCGCTGCACTGCACGGGTCAGTTGTTCAGAGTTGAGGGTGGCTGAGGACGGTTGGCCAGTTGTCGACCCATCGTGTCCTACACATGCTCAATAGGACTGAGGTCCGGTGATGTGGCGGGCCATTCTAAGGTTGTGATGTCGTGGAGAGCTTCTCTGGATATGCGTGCAGTGTGAACCCGGGCATTGTCCTGCTGAAACATCCCATTAGCAATGTTCGCCATCATAGGAACAACCACTGGATAGAGTACCCTACCAACGTACTGTCGAGCAGTCATAGTGTCCTCAACAAGCACTAATTGTGATTTCACATTAAAGCCAATAGCTCCCCAGACCATAATGCTAGGTGTTAGCCCTGTGTGCCTCTCGATAATAAGATCTGGGTGGCCCCTCTCCCCGGTACGTCGGCGCACACGATTCCGGCGATCACTGCGGGCAAAACAGAGGCGCGATTCATCACTGAAGACGACCCTATGCCATTCGTCGACCCACGTCGATCTTTCTCGACACCAGGCCAGCCTTACACGTCGCTGTTGTTGGGTCAATGGAACACCTTCTGCAGGGACACGGGCTCGTAAGCCAGCTGCACGCAGGCGATTACCACCTGTTTGTTGTGTAACGAGGGGTGCCACAGCTGCTCGAATTTGCGCTGCTGTTGCATGGGGTTCAATCCGGGCCATCCGAATGATGCAGCGATCTTCTCTCACAGTTGTCTGTTGCGCTGGGCCTGTGCCAGGTCTACGAGTGTGGGTACCTTCATTTGACCACTGCTCCCATACACGTTGTACCGTAGATGCCTGTCGGCCAACACGTTCAGCGACAGTCCTTAGCGATAATCGAGCCTCACACAGTCCAATTATCCGAGCACTCTCAAACGGCGACAGTTGTTGATAGCGTGCTCTTCTCTGTCGTCGAGGCATGTTTGACGGGGAACACTTCACTGCACAGACTGCAAGTCAACTACGCTACACCAGATTCCGTATACTAGAGTTTATTCCTCCGCAACCAATCACGTGAGGAGACCTGTAGCAACAATCCAATGTGTCTGAAACTTTGATCGTTTACATGACTACATGGCATCGTTCCATATCTTGAAAATCAATATTAACGACTAATGCCTTCATAGTGTTGCAATTTACATTTTCTTATGTGTAGTATAATTGGAATCAAATTTGGCTTAACCACACTAGGGTTACAGGAACTGGAATTCAGAAACCTTACCTCAGTTGACTTTACAGTCTATCACACTAGTCATCTCCCGGTTCTTAGGTCTAAAGGATTGTCGGCTTTCCCGCAGCACATTGCGAAACATGGGAAAACTTCTCTCCACATACACGGATGCTAAGGGTTTTATACCTCAATCAAGTGAGATCCTCTTCTTCAAAAACACTCATACCAAATGTTCTCTTTTCAATATTTTACTTACTTTAAATATAATTTGATACTCCTGGTTTTTTTCAAGAACTAGTTTCAATTTTTAATTGCATTTCATTTTTTCTCTTTTCTGATATGGCTCAAATATATGTATTTGCTAGAGAATCAATTTTTAAAGGGTGATGGATGAACTAACGATGATTCTAATTGAGAATAGACAGTAGAATTGTAGTCGAAGAAGGTGAAGTTGCAAACAAAAGCCTTTAAGACCTCAAAAAACGGCTGAAGAAGGACCAATAAGCCAAAAAATGCCGAAAATGGCAAAAAAGGACAAATAAACCCACCATTTTCTGGCCTACTTTTACGAAAAATGAACATATATTATGTTGGGCCACGTCTTCGTACATTCGGGGAAAACCGAGCTCGATAGCTGCAGTCACTTAAGTGCGGCCAGTATCCAGTATTCGGGAGATGCAAAAAAAAAAAAAACATTCGGGGAAAAAATGGATTTTCCTCAACTTCCGAACTTTACTGATTACCAATGTTCGACTCCTTGGCAGAGTGGTTAGCGTAGTGGTATTCTTTCAGAAGGTCGGGGATTTTAGCCACGTGTAGTTAATTCCTATAGCTCTGATATTGGGTTTTTGGGTTCGTCTTAATGCACACCACTCATTCAAACACTACAAACCACCACAAAATATGCTATAGTGAATACATTACTCAACCTAACGTTAGCATCAGAAAAGGCATCTGGTTATAAAGCTGAGCCAAATTCAAATACAGGGTTATTCACCTAAAATGTTACACGGAATAACGGAAATAACATCTAAACCATTAATGATATCGGTATTCAGTATTCATGTTCGTAAATGATATCCAGAGGCTTGTAAAATAATGTGTTACTTATTCTCATGGGCCAACGGCCGTAGCCGTGTTGAAACACCGGATCTCGTGAGATCTCCGAAGTTAAGCTTCATTGGGCGTGGTCAGGAGTTGGATGGGTTGCCACGCGCTCTTGGTGGGGGGTAAAGGAATAGAGGAGCGGAAAGGAACTGGCCACCCTGCCGCACGTAAACTCCGGCTCAGGAACACCTCTGCGGAGTTCCGGACCTGCCTTCGGGCAGAATAACCCTTACCTTACCTATTCTCATGGGGTGATTGTTAACCTAGATATTGGTGCTAACTCCATATTTTTCAATGGAATGGCACGAATACATAGAGTTGCCCTAAAAATTTTACCGCGTTCAAATATGTAAGTATTTTCAAAATCAAACAATTACTTTTTGAGATATCAATAAAAACCTCATTTGGGCTTTTGCGTGCTGCATCAGACACCTTGCGGTCGGCCAAGGACGTATTGGTACGCAAGCTATTTCCTGGCATTGATTCCAGCCACAGAACGGATACCAGGCATGTACTCTAAACTATCGAACACATAATGTGATGTACCGTAACTTACCCTACGTGTGCAACGTTATTGTATGACTGGCGAACACACAACTGAGAGGGGAGGTTAAAGTGTTTTGGCTTTGTTTTGAAATCCATGTGTAACAGGTTGCACTCAGTTCAGCATCTTTCCCCACGAATTTGAATGGGAAGGATTTGGAAAGGACTATTACACTGGCGAGACGTTGTTATGTTCCCGTGCCCACGCCCTTAGGATAATTTAAAATGACCTTGGACATTATGCATTTGCTTTCATTTGTTGTCCTGTCATGAGTTCGCCTCATGAGTTCACTTTGAAAAACCATATGTATGATATACTTACATGCCTGGTATCCATTCTGTGGCTGGAATCACACCCAGGAAACTGCGTGCGCGTCAAAATGTCCTTGCCCGACCGCACGCTGTCTGATGCGGAATGCAAAACCGCACGTGCTGTTCTTATTGATATCTGAAAAAGTAATTATCCGATTTTGAAAATACTTACATATTTGAACTTGTATGCAGCTGAACTTCTCTGCCAGCTGTATGAATTTGAATATGAAAACAGAATACCGATATCGTTTTCGGTTTGGACGTTATTTCCGTGTAACATCTTAGGTGAATAAACTTTTATAGTGAAAATCAAAAGATGATAAAAGGCTGAGAATAAATACGTAGTAATAAACTAGAGCGATAAGGTACAATATTCCAGATCAGATGGACCGGATAAAGTGCAACAAAGACGGTAAACCTATGAGACTGATATGCATGGTTGAAATAAATATTATATTCTTTTAGGGCTATTGGATACCACGTCAAGTAATCAGAAGGAATTTCTGGAAGCCTTTTTTTCAGTCCAGAAACGTTGCATTCTTTCTCTGGTCGCCTGTCTTCTCTCTTCTGTCCAACCGTTGTTCTGCTTTTGTTCATCGTGGAAGCCCTTAGAGTTGTTGATCACTGATCTGTATTTTGATCGGTTACAGATGTTGTCCTGATTCAGTCCCATGCTCTTGAGGTCCTTCCTTACTTCCTTGAGCCGATTATCCGAGGCCTTTGGTCTGTTGTCCAACACATTAAAAATCAACTTCGTTAGTCGGGTTGCATCCATCCTGAACAGATGTCCGAAGAACATCAGTCGTCGTGTCTTTATTGACTCCAACAGACGTTCATTATCCCTGTGTAGCTCTTTTCTCCCTCTATACCAGGTTCGGCCAACTGGCTGGCGTGTGATGTAAGAGAGACCGTGTGACGTCGGGGATCCCATGTGACGTAAGAGCGCAGATGGTGGGGGGCCACTGTCATAGAGTGACACGAAGAGACAGCCTCGCTTTGTAGTAAACACGTGAAGTGCCATACATGCTGGTGACTACGGCTTTTATAGACACTTTTCACAACAAGCCATATACACCCTTCTTATTTACAAATTTATCTCTTAGTTCTCTATCACACTGTAAGTCTAATAACTCTAATTGTAGATCTAGATGAACGTTACCTGCAACAACTGAAAATGGCGTGGTTAAAAGTTGAATATAAGTTTCCAGACACTCCAAATTGTTAAATCTAGGATCAAATTCAGAATAAAGGTTTTTTTTTTATGATTTTGACATACCTATCAATATCCTCAGCCGTATGGTGTTAGTGGTACAGTAAAAATGAAATGAAATGGCGTATGGCTTTTAGTGCCGGGAGTGTCCGAGATCAAGCTCGGCTCTCCAGATGCAGGTCTTTTGATTTGACTTCCGTAGGCGACCTGCACGTCATGATGAGGATGAAATGATGAAAACGACACATACACCCAGCCCCCGTGCCAGCGAAATTAACCAATTAAGGTTAAAATTCCCGACCCTGCCGGGAATCGAACCCGGGACCCCTGTGGCCAAAGGCCAGCACGCTAACCATTTAGCCATGGAGCCGGACAGTGGTACAGTACAGTTCATAAGTATGGACGAACCGGGCACATCACGGTGCGAGAAGCTATCTACGCCTCCGATCTTTTTATCTTTATGGGAAGATCTATATTTATTTGTTGAAAATGATAGGATTGCTACAGCTAAATGTTTAGTTTGTAGAAAAGTGCTACAGTATGTCAAAATATATAATTTACAACGCTACTACAATTTGTATCACGTTGCAGATTATGATCAGTATCAAGGCGAGGAAGGGGTACGTGTAATTACAGAACTAAAAGGTAAATTAAATAGCCATGTCGAGCATTCGATCAGTGAGTCAGCAGTTCGACTGAGTTATAAAATTTCATATTTAATTGCAAAGAAACTTAAACCGTTCAGTGGTGGTGAATTCGTAAAGGAATGTTTAATTCTAGCAGGTGAGTAGTTTTGTTTAAATATCATTCAAGAGTTCGAAGTTACCAGCTTGTCCGCGGACACAGTGTCGACAAAAATTCAAGACTTATCTGATGATGTCCACCTACAATTATTAGAACTGACAAAAAGCTTCCGAGCATACTCCTTAGCAATTGACGTGGGCACAGATATTTCTGACACGGCCCAGCTAGCCGTTTTCATACGAGGGGTTGACAAAAACTTTACGATTTGGGAGGAAATATTGGGTTTAGTACCTATGAAGAATACCACGAAAGGCATCGACATTTTCAATTGCATTGTAAGTGTTGTTGAAAATGCTTTTTTGCCATGGAACAAACTAGTTTCAGTAGCAACAGATGGTGCATCTTCTATGGTAGGACGCAATTCTGGAGAAGTTGGCCTCATAATATTTTTTAAAAAAAAGGTTTCCCCGATTGCATAGATTTGTAGCGAGAATGTTGAGTATTTTCGGTTCCACGTATGTCCGTGAATGAATCCTTCCTATTTTAAATAAAAAACCAAAACATTGAAGCCAGTTGTCAGATCACGATTTGAAGTGTGTTCTTAAACTTCGTGTTTCCTCAAACATTAACCCCAAATATTGCAAAGCTAGTAAACGAAACAAGACTACAAAAATCAAGGAAACCCACGAGTGGCAACTGAGTATCGATATCATGAGATAAAAAGTATGTGTTGAGTTTACAGATTACTCTCTGTACTATTTTTGTCGTAAAACTGTGCTGCTTTTTACTATTAGCACTAATTTTTACAGTGGGTGATATTGTAAAACACAGCAATTTTGTGTTCCGAAGATTCACCGAAAAAAGCAAGTTTAGTTTGTATATGTAGAAATAAAGTTGCTTTATAACATTTATACTACTTCATAACAAAGTTACGTTACAATAAATTATGTGGAGAGAAATATGTACTACACATAACCGCATTTCACCAAGATATCCGAAACTGCCCGCTTTTTCTATTCTACCGTAGTCGGTTGTTATGTGTTGAGATGCTGTTCGGATATTGGTTATGTACTTTATTTTCTAGAAAGAAATTTGGAGGCCACATTTGTCTGCCTGCTCTTTCAACATGTTTATTTGTTCCACAGCTGTCTCTATGTTTCTTGACAGGACTTCCAGGTCATCGGCGAAAGTAACGCTAGTGACTCTCACGGCGTTTTTGGAGCGTCCAATGTGAACCTGCAGCCCTTGGGCCTCCCCCTAGGAATGACGTTGTTTCCCCTCGCCCCTCTAGCCATCACTTCTCAGTTACAGTACTAAGTACTTCGTTTCACTGCCTGAGCAGAGAGTGTGCCGTGTTACCTGACATCACACGTACACGGAGTTGGCTGACCCTGCTCTATACTGTCCATCTACTATCTTAGGACTTACTATTTTGCGAACGATCTTGCGCTCACACGTCTCTGCTTATCTCGTTTCAACCTTTCCTGTCATTTTGAGGCATTCACTTGCATACAGACACTCGGGTTTGACCACTGTGTTACAGTGCCTCAGTGTAGCTCTTCTCGAGATTTCCTTTCTCTTGTACAGGACATGCGTCCTGCCAAAAGCTGCGATCATCTTCTCTTGCCTGCTGCTGTTAGCTTCTTTCTCACTAGTTTCCATCTGCATTATTTCATCAAGATATCTGAAACTGCCCACTTTTTCTATTCTACCGTAGTCGGTTGTTACGTGTTGAGGTGCTGTACGGATATTGGTTATGTACTTTGTTTTCTAGAAAGAAATTTGGAGGCCAGATTTGTCTGCCTGCTCTTTCAACATGTTTATATGTTCCACAGCTGTCTCTATGTTTCTTGACAGGACTTCCAGGTCATCGGCAAAGGTAACGCTAGTGACTCTCACGCCGTTCTTGGAGCGTCCAATGTGAACTTTGTTCACTAACCTTTTCCCGGCCAATTCCTTTTCCAGTTCTGGGATAACTTTTTCTAACACGCAATTGAAGAGAACTGGGGACAATCCATCGCCTTGTCTGACGCCGGTTTTAATTGAAAAATTTCGGATGGTTCCCACATGAATTGAAATAAATAAATAAATAAATAAATAAATAAATAAATAAATAAATAAATAAATAAATAAATAAATAAGAGAAAGGATTACCCAGACCGTAGCGGCATCTGTGTTAAAAAATCAATGGCGATTTTTAGACACCATTCGTACACCCTGACTTAAAATACCAGGTATTGGATTTTATTTTTCAAGTAAAATCTTAAATAATTCACCTGCTGTTTGGCAAATTTAATCTTTAATCTGCTTAATCCAAACATCAGATAAAATAAACATTGTTCATATGAACTGATTAAGGGGGCCGATCTTTCGATGCCCTAATAGGGGTTGTTCTCAATCTCTCCCGAGAACGCCTAGTTGTATACTGAGGTGCGAGTAAACCTGTCAGTTTAATAGGATAGGAAAGAGAGGCTGTTCATAAATACTCCTCGTCTGGTTCAACAATCTGTCGTGGGTATTCTGCTGTCAGTTCCAGAGACAAGGCATTGTCTCCCACTCGTCAGAACGACGTGCGGCCGTCGCTTGTCCAGTTCCAAAAGCCACACCCTGACATCTCTTTACTCGGTCTACTTATGTGGAGACTGTTAAATGTATATTCTACCCATCTAAAGCCGAAACAACTGACCATGCTGCATTATAAATAGCGTATATTATGATCAGGCTATGTCAATTCAAATGATTTGAAGTGGATCGTATTTCAAATTGTTTTCACAGATCTTTGGTGAAATATCGACGTGACGCTTTCCATGTAACACAAAAGTCATCATAATATCAAGAAGTATTACATAAACGGGAATCGTTTGTATATTACTCTAAAGTAGAAAGAGTGCACAGCACGTGACTGCGGTAACTGACAAAATGTGCGTGACGTCATCACAAGATGGCCTCCCACTTAACATGATTTTGGCAATCAAAAGTCAGTGTGGTGTAGCTTGGCATGTAGATGTCGAGCAAAGAGAAGTAACGGAATATTTGATTTATCTCGACGAGATCTATCAGAAAATACTAGAAACAATACATTTGATTGTATTTTTTAAAATATTGTTTTAACTGAAAATTGTCGATCTTCAGTATAATACACAGAAATATCCAAAAATGTGACTAATGAACAGTTAACAGCCGGAAGAAAACCTACGCATGAGGGAATTAGACTCAGTAAAAGAATTAAACTGTTAGTAGACGTGCAGAAACTATGAGATGACTACAGGAGCATCGCAAATTTGAGGTTACCGTGTACACAACAACGACTGTAAACGTTAGGGCGTGGGTGGTGGGAAGTATTTCATTCAAAAACGTAACACAGAAATGATATAAATTAACGATACTGTTTGGGCAAAGTAAATGTGAGTGATCCTACTAGTATACACTCGAAATCTTTGGTATCTCGTAGCCAGAAATATGAATTTCAGGAAAGTAATCAAACATCGCTCAGAATCACCCAGTACCTACTTACACACCCTCTCTCATTGGACACATCCATTCGACGCGTTAACACATGCACACATCTGAAGAGTGAGGGGAGGTGGAGCAAACGAACTGCGAGGATATCTAGCATGAACGAAACACACCCGGAAGCGAAAGTACTTGCTTCCCCGCCTGCCCGTACGTCCCACTGGCTCGACAATGTAGAGAGAGGAGAATGAAGATAGGAACTACACGGCTATTTCAAGGCCACAGGCATAATGTGTATGTCAACTCATTAAGAGTCAAATTCTCCAGTTTCTTTGTCATTCTTGTGTACGAAGTCTGGCTGAAATGTTAACGAGCTCGACTATGGCTTCATTATCAGATGGCATCGCGCTCAACCACTGTACGAAATAACGACCCTTATTTTCGTTAAATAATACTGGTACTACTACTACTACTACTACTACTACTACTACTGTTTATCCTCAAAAACCAAAGTAAAAATAACCTGGCATTAAATAATTCTGATTATCAGAGACGCAAGGGCGTTTGGAAAGCCGTTCCTATGAAGGGCAGAATGTTTAACCATAGAATCATCTTAATCATTTCCCGAAAAAATAGAGTTGGGAGTGACCTCTGAGTGCGCAACGTCGCAAGCCACACCTCCTGGAAGACGAACACATGTGACGTTAACTTGGTTACTCCTCCTTCATCCTCAGGGTTGGCCAAAATATTCGCCCAAACGTTACCTGTTTCCTTTTCCAACCGGAATTCTTACAATCGCGAAGATTGATTGATTGATTGATTGATTGATTGATTGATTGATTGATTGATTGATTGATTGATTGATTGATTGATTGATTGATTGATTGATTGATTGATTGATTGATTGATTGATTGATTGATTGATTGATTGATTGATTGATTGATTGATTGATTGATTGATTGATTGATTGATTGATTGATTGATTGATTGATTGATTGATTGATTGATTGATTGATTGATTGCAATATAGGTAATATTAGGGAAGCAAATTATAAAGTATTTTGGCGAAATTCATCAAAATATTTTTGAGGTCCTTCTATAGCAATAACTTTGGATGCTACATTTGTGATAGATTGTTCTTTAAGAAAGATTTAAAACTAGTTAATAGGAAGTTCTATATTATATACACATAGATAAGTGAGTTCCCAGAAGAAAACGCCGGCAACTTTAACATGTGTGTTACCTGTTGAAACTATAATAATAAAATTCAGCTATGTTTAAGACTTAATATTGTAATAGTCACTGCTATATACGCTTGTGAAACATGGAAATTCATTATCAAATTAATAAAACACCAAGAGAATTGGCTGTACCGTTAAGGGCGCACAGCTGTGAGCTTGCATTCGGGAGATAGTGGGTTCGAACCCTATTGTCGGCAGCTCTGTTGAATTTTTTCTGTGATTTCCCACTTTTCACTGCAGGCAAATGCTGGGGCTGTACATTCACTACGGCCACGGCCGCTTCCTTCCATCTCCTAGCGCGTTCCTAACCCATCGTCGCCGTAAGACCTATCTGAGTCGGTGCGATGTAAAGCATCTTGCTAGAGTAAAAAAATAAAATGGTAAACTTTTTTCGAACAACGCTTCCTTCGGATCATTCTTGATGTCTCGTATCGTGATCATATCACAAATATTACTACAAAGATCAGCCTCAAAACTTCTGTCATCGTCTAGATGGGTGCAACTCAACTTGATCGTCAACTCCTCGCTTGCCTGAAAATCGGCACCCGGAAACTGTTCTGTGATGGATACTAGAGACTGGCACGTTTAGCCTGCTGAAAAACTGTTCACCTAAATGAGTGCGTTAATGCGAGGAACGAGACGTTACGCAGCCTTGATGGACGATGGGTGCTGCAGTATAACTCACAGGAGCAGGTTTCATGGTGGTTGTTCACCTGACAAACTGAGTAAGCTTAGCCACACCGCACGAGACACGCAAGCGTAACCAGGATGAACATGTAATACGCCACAACTCTAGCATTCAATCATTTCATCGAAGTATATAACAGTTAACTGTATTACATCGCAATTGTAAGAGAGCGAAACAGGTAATAGTTTCTATTGAGGTTACGTGGGAGTGTTGATCTGCTTGTGTTGATCCATATTGAATGGAATAGATGAAGTAGAAGTCAGACAGAGAATAATCGATGGGGTTTACATTCTTAAAGGAACAAGTAAAGTTCGGATAAACTTCAAGGATGAATTTGTTTTGACGTGTATGAGGAGGTCGGGTATACGCAGTGCGTAAAATGCAGCAATTCCCTATGTTTAAAGAGCGACATCTCAATTTTGGTTATCCATAAGTCCTCAATGCCAAAGACGCAAGAAGAAAGTATTGGAAATAAATGAAGAGATAAGATTATGGAGTGCTGTGTAAAAATGTGATTTCGTCCTTTTCAGGAACTGATTCGAATAGGGGCTAAATATGATGGCGTATATGTTAATACACTACTTGCAAATCGGCGTATGGTCTCGTAACATCAGAACTATCATAAATATCCTAAGAGATGCCACTCTTCCGATTCTCCTGTAAACAAAAAAAATTAGCCACTTTTCGTGTGTAGAGTAATAAGTACAAAAGGTTGTATAAACCTCCGTGACAGGACATTGCATATCAGACGAATGGTCTCTTCAATCGTGGGGGAGCTATTTAAAAAATGGTATGATAGAAAGATGCACGACAATATAAGAAATGAAATCGACGGCAGGTTGTTGGCAATGAGATTCCATTGGATGATAAACACAAAATCAATTCCGTCTCAGATCATCGGAGTAGCATCAAAAACGCCTTGAAGAATTGTAAATGGGTGCCATGTGCAGCCACATATTGAATAATGTATTGCAACACGCGTACAGAGAGGAGTACGTGGAGGAGTTTAACGCAGTGTGGGAGTCGATGTAAACATGTGACGAGGTTATCAAGCGTTCAGGACTGATAAGCAAACCCTCCAAAATGTCAGTACAAAGAGGAGATGTTCGTTGGAAATCGTACCTTGTTAATCTCAAATCAGTGATGGGGATCACTGTACGCACTTAGAGGTTAATACGATCTTCATTGAGGTAATCGGGTTCGATTCCCGGCCGGGTCGATGATTTTAACCTTCATTGGTTAATTCCAATCGCCCCGGGGCTAGGTGTTTGTGCTGTCCCCAACATCCCTGCAACTCACACCACACACATCACACTATCCTCCACCACAATAACACGTAATTACCTACACATAGCAAATGTCGCCCTCACTCATCGGAGGGTCTGCCTTACAAGGGCTGCTCTCGGCTAGAAATAGCCACACGAAATAATAATAATTATTATTATTGAGGTAACGACATTAACGAGGTTGTACATAAGCGAAGGTATATGGTTATGACGGTATATGGCTGTTGTAGTAAGTATGTAAAAGAGAGGGCGTTTAAGTCCCTGATAAGACACCAGTTAGAGTATGGTTGCACTCCAGTGAATAGGACCATCACAAGAATATTACTTTATATGACAAGTGAAAAAGATCCAAAGAAAAACGGCACGATTTGTCCGGCTGATTTTTGACATAAGAGTAGTGTTACAAAAATATTACAAATTTTGGGCAGAGAAGATTTGGGAGTAAAAAGACGAGCTGGTCGACTAAGCGGTATGTTCTTAGCTGTCGTTGGAGAAATTACGTGTAATGCCACTAGTAGCAAATAAGCTTGAGTGGGGCTCTTAAAGGTGGAAAAGATCATAATACTATATGAAGATACAGTATCGTTGGAATACAAAAGAATTAATTGCCGAAAATATTCATTTATACGTAGAGTAATTAGGGATTGGAATAATTTATTAAGGAAAAAGTACGATAAATTTCCAAGTTATTTGAAATCACGTAAGAAAATTGTTGGTTAACTATTTATAGGGAATCTTTGATTGATTGATTGATTGATTGATTGATTGATTGATTGATTGATTGATTGATTGATTGATTGATTGATTGATTGATTGATTGATTGATTGATTGATTGATTGATTGATTGATTGATTGATTTGATTGATTGATTGATTGATTGATTGATTGATTGATTGATTGATTGATTGATTGATTGATTGATTGATTGATTGATTGATTGATTGATTGATTGATTGATTGATTGATTGATTGATTGATTGATTGATTGATTGATTGATTGATTGATTGATTGATTGATTGATTGATTGATTGATTGATTGATTGATTGATTGATTGATTGATTGATTGATTGATTGATTGATTGATTGATTGATTGATTGATTGATTGATTGATTGATTGATTGATTGATTGATTGATTGATTGATTGATTGATTGATTGATTGATTGATTGATTGATTGATTGATTGATTGATTGATTGATTGATTGATTGATTGATTGATTGATTGATTGATTGATTGATTGATTGATTGATTGATTGATTGATTGATTGATTGATTGATTGATTGATTGATTGATTGATTGATTGATTGATTGATTGATTGTATACAAGCAAGGAGATATTTTAACCGGTTTTGGCGACAAGGATTGCAGAACATTATTTTTGCAATCCAATAAAAAAAGAATATAGTGATATGTTATGTTTTGTAACCTCGTTTATAGTGTCGGAGCAACTTGAAGCTAAGCACGTATCAACAATTCAAGCAGCACTTCTCTGAAAATTCAAGCTGATTGTACATTGTTCATTAGTGGAAATCGATTCTGAGGTAAGCAATACAAAGGCAGTCAGCAACTGAAGTCCTCAATTTTCTAGCTTATTATTATTCTTAACCTTCCTGGCCTTTTTCTAATTTCCTGGGACTGGCAAATATTGTAGAAAGTTCATATTACCAGTTCATCATGTGGGAGCCGGGTTGAGTGGCTCAGACGGTTGAGGCGCTGGCCTTCTGACCCCAATTTGGCAGGTTCAATCCTGGGTCAGTCCGATGGTATTTGAAAGTGCTCAAATACGTCAGACTCGTGTTGGTAGATTTACTGGCTTTTGAAAGAACTCCTGCGGGACTACATTCCGGCACCTCGGCGTCTCCGAAAACCGTGAAAGTAGTCAGTGTGACGTAAAGCTAATAACATTATTATTATTATTATTATTATTATTATTATTATTATTATTATTATTATTATTATTATTATTATTATGTAAGAACACTTTGTGTGGCCCCGTTTTAAGCATTTTTGATGCTCTTGGACGACGAGTTAAAAAAATGTTTATGATTTAGTGAAAATGATTTCCATGATATCTAAAGGAATGCCAAAAACGGATTTAAGAGATTAGGGCCTGTTGGTAATTGTAAGTCTGGTACGTGCCATTTTTAAAATATAAATATTATGCTCGTTCTAGCATCTTCATCACATAACCCACCTCCTATTAAACGAAAAACGCTTCGCGGAATGGGAGACTGAAGCCTTCAATATTGACCTGGGCATGTCCATGGGAACTGCACACAGTAATGACAGTATAAAGTGGTGTAAATAGCCATCCGTAAATTTGCCCCGGCTTTTTTTTTTTTTTCGCTTACACAGCGAATATTAAATATCCCTACCATAAACGCCGCTAGGGAGCGCTCGTTATTATGCCAGGTCTTTTCTTGGCAGAACAGAGATCAAATTTATTTCCTAAGGCTGTGAGCGACCTTCTGAGTATTCACATATGTGAAAATGAATAAAATGTTCCTTTAACCTGAAGTTAAACCTGCGCTTATATCATTGTGTTATGCAGACAGTGAACACGAACATTCAGATATGCAGTTCAGGGAAAACACGACTCGCAAGAAGTGAGAGTCGAACTTGAGACGACGATATAAGAACCAGATTCACTTACCACACATGAACACCTAGGTATGTATTTACATTGCCTGTGCTTGAATGGTAGGTACGATAGCTACATCACACGATGCAGTAGCGGAAAATTAAATTTCTAGTTAATTAACTACAAGTAATAATGCTCATTTTGGTCCGTATTGACTATATAACTTGAGAAAAAATATGTATATATATCAAACACCTAATCAATACACAATATTATAATCTAAAAAGATCATTTATCAAAGGTGGACATGTTTAGGCTCTTGAAACCACCATCAATACACACACTTAAATATGATTAATAGTAAGATCATTAATACAGAAATCATAAGTGCAGTAGTGACATATATCTTGATCTTTCTTTGAAATGTGTTTATGTGCTATTAAACTTATTTGAGTGTTGTGTACTGATGATGGCTCCAAGAATCGAAACTTGTCCACTATTGTTTAATAATAATAATGTTATTTGTTTTACGTCCCACTAACTACTCTTTTACGGTTTTCGGAGACGCCGAGGTACCGGAATTTAGTCCCGCAGGATTTCTTTTACGTGCCAGTAAATCTACCGACACGAGGCTGACGTATTTGAGCACCTTGAAATACCATCGGACTGAGCCAGGATCGAACCTGCCAAGTTGGGGTCAGAAGGCCAGCGCCTTAACCGTCTGAGCCACTCAGCCCGGCCCACTATTGTTTGATAAATAATATTTTTATTATAATATTGTGTATTGATTAGGTGGTTGATCTATAGCCTATATGTTTTCTCTAGTTAATTGATGTTATGAATACTCTAATTTTGCTTTTAATATTAAATTATATCGTATCTTGAGATGACATTTATTACTGTTACTGATATTGTAACCAAGATATGAGCCAGAAGCTAATTTCCCTGGATTGTAGTGATTTATACGTAATTTCGATAACGTAATTCGTTCATTTCATGACTATAAATATGCGGGGGGAAATGAAATATTTGCATTCAGTGCACTTCGAATAATGTGAATGGCTTATAAACACATATTTTTGAACTATAAACATAAGCCGTTATAATACAGAAAATAACATGCTTGGCGACTTAGAAACTAAAATTCGACAGGTTTTGATTTTGAACACTCTACTGGTGGTACTAAAGTACAACGTGAGAAACAGTCCAGATTTTAATTGATCGTGCCTGGACTGGTTTTAGTAAACAGCGAGTCTGTTGCAGTTGTTGAGTCTGCAACGCTACGAGGCGGAGCAGGTATTTTACTTAGTAGTGTGTATTTTTACGCTCTTCCTTGTCACTAATTTTTTTGCCTCCGTTAAGGCGGTATTAACTTGAAAATTCAAGATAAAACATTTTGCTTGTTTTTATGTAAGTTTATTTCAAAGAGTGAATAAAGAGGTCACTTGGTCAGGAACTTAACGGAAGAAAAGAAGAAGAAAATCCACAGCCTGTTTCCAGTCATTCGACCGGGTCAGGAATGGAATGAATGAAGCCCCCATCTAGCGGCGAGGATAGGAATCGTGCCGGCTGCCGAAGGCTGTCGCAATCCTCTGGGGCAATGAGTAATGAATGACAGATGAAATGAAATGATACTGGAGAGCGTTGCTGGAATGAATTATGACAGGGAAAACCGGAGTACCCGGAGAAAAACCTGTCCCACCTCCGCTTTGTCCAGCACAAATCTCACATGGAGTGACCGGGATTTGAACCACGGAATCCAGCGGTGAGAGGCCGGCGCGCTGCCGCCTGAGCCACGGAGGCTCCCAACTTAACGGAACCAGTTTCCAAATACTTGACCTAGTGTGCCAGGCGACAGGTGATGACTCACCCAAGGCCTATGGCCAAGTCCATGTCAAGCTTAACTTATGTGAAGGCCATGAAAAGAGGGTAATCTATTGTCTTATTGGCCAAAGAAGTTTGACTAACGTAGGATAAATGAAGTAGTTTAACCGACCGGCAACAGCGAATATCCCTCCACTTGCAATAATTTCAAATAGGCAAAAACCATGTCTGTAAATAACCAAGTAAAGTTTTGTGAAAATAAGCAAGATAAACAGAACTGATAGACACTAGTCATAGTTCAGAAGATGGTTATATGTTATTTCAGCTGTACAGTGAAAGGCCTTGCATGAGTGACTTCTTAACCAAACTGACATTTGTCAAGGACTCAGGAAAAGCGAATGAGACGTCCCAGACGTTACAGATGACATGGCAACTCTATATTTTATAATAAATAATACACTGACTGAAAGAGCAAATGCAACACCAAGAAGGAGTGGTTCGAAAGGGATGAAAGTTGGGGAAAAAACAGAGACGGCACGGACGAATAATTGATGTTTATTTCAAACCGATATGCAGGTTACACAATGCGCACGGCATCGACTCAGTAGGATGTAGGACCACCGCGAGCGGCGATGCACGCAGAAACACGTCGAGGTACAGAGTCAATAAGAGTGCGGATGGTGTCCTGAGGGATGGTTCTCCATTCTCTGTCAACCATTTGCCACAGTTGGTCGTCCGTACGAGGCTGGGGCAGAGTTTGCAAACGGCGTCCAATGAGATCCCACACGTGTTCGATGGGTGAGAGATCCGGAGAGTACGCTGGCCACGGAAGCATCTGTACACCTCGTAGAGCCTGTTGGGAGATGCGAGCAGTGTGTGAGCGGGCATTATCCTGCTGAAACAGAGCATTGGGCAGCCCCTGAAGGTACGGGAGTGCTACCGGCCGCAGCACATGGTGCACGTAGCGGTGGGCATTTAACGTGCCTTGAATACGCACTAGAGGTGACGTGGAATCATACGCAATAGCGCCCCAAACCATGATGCCGCGTTGTCTAGCGGTAGGGCGCTCCACAGTTACTGCCGGATTTGACCTTTCTCCACGCCGACGCCACACTCGTCTGCGGTGACTATCACTGACAGAACAGAAGCGTGACTCATCGGAGAACACGACGTTCCGCCATTCCCTCATCCAAGTCGCTCTAGCCCGGCACCATGCCAGGCGTGCACGTCTATGCTGTGGAGTCAATGGTAGTCTTCTGAGCGGACGCCGGGAGTGCAGGCCTCCTTCAACCAATCGACGGGAAATTGTTCTGGTCGATATTGGAACAGCCGGGGTGTCTTGCACATGCTGAAGAATGGCGGTTGACGTGGCGTGCGGGGCTGCCACCGCTTGGCGGCGGATGCGCCGATCCTCGCGTGCTGACGTCACTCGGGCTGCGCCTGGACCCCTCGCACGTGCCACATGTCCCTGCGCCAACCATCTTCGCCACAGGCGCTGCACCGTGGGTATCGGCTGCGATTTGACGAAGCGACCAACCTGCCCTTCTCAGCCCGATCACCATACCCCTCGTAAAGTCGTCTGTCTGCTGGAAATGCCTCCGTTGACGGCGGCCTGGCATTCTTAGCTATACACGTGTCCTGTGGCACAAGACAACACGTTCTACAATGACTGTCGGCTGAGAAATCACGGTACGAAGTGGGCCATTCGCCAACGCCGTGTCCCATTTATCGTTCGCTACGTGCGCAGCACAGCGGCGCATTTCACATCATGAGCATACCTTAGTGACGTCAGTCTACCCTGCAATTGGCATAAAGTTCTGACCACTCCTTCTTGGTGTTGCATTTGCTCTGTCAGTCAGTGTAATAAGTGCATATATTTTTTATTCTATGTATATACATGCACTTTGCACAGGACTACATATTGTCGATTAGTAATGGGCCTGAACATCTACTGAATCCGAATCACTTGCCACCTTTTACATACATACCTAGAGGTTTACACCATCTCTCTTGCCAAGAGATTCGGGTGAGTGTAATGGTGGAGGGAGATGGGTAAATGGACGTGAAAAAGGAGTAGATGGGAGGGGGTTTGGCCTCTTGGCTAGGGGTTTAGGAAATTCATTTGCATTTTATTTATTTTTTTGTTTGATTTGTTTGTGCAGACTGTACCGTACCCAGGGGTAAATACCCTCTAGGACGATGCCTCCATTCCTGTATGAACATCCGACTAACTCAGGGTTGGGCAGAGAGTGGGTTGGTTGTCGATTGGGTCAGGATAAAAGTCGGAGTTCTACTCTAAATATAAGTAAATGACAGGAAAATGGAGGTATAACACGAATGAGAAACAATCATATGGGGTAAGATGAATTTATTTATAAATATCCCCAAATCATTCTACTTGAAAATTAATAAAATAAAATACTAAAATACCATTATAAAATTTCAAAATCAAAGAAATATCAGAACATTTACAACGTTAATTATTTAAAGAAACAAAATTGAAATAAAGTATCAAGCACAACATTGAATACTTGTATACTATCAAAACTGATCTTCTTCTTATTTGTCCATAGTTCATGGGATATATGATAATACGTGTACGCATATACTGCTATGTAGTTATTTCGCATGGAGTCACACTCTAACTCATCACAACGATACGGTTATAATCGAGAGTCGCCAAGAATACTAACGTTAAAGAAAATATCAATAAAAAGAAAAGGTATGATGAAAAAGAAAAACTAAGACGCTATGCGACGTGATATGAACTACGTAACATACTAGTGGCATTTCCTACGCTATATTTACAACAAATCAAATAAGCGATACTAAACACATCTATTTACATCGGATAACGAGAAAAAGTCTTACATGCTACACAGATTCTACGTGAATCGCGGTTCACCACAAAGGATCTAGTCAGAGCTAGATTGACCATCAATAAAATTCAGCACTCGGGTTGTTCCCCAATTAAAACAACGAGACAAGGTATTCAAACAACTAGAAACAATATACATCATCATCCTGAAAGGGAAAAAGATATAAATAGCCACAATATTATGTAGAAAGCAATGGGCAACATTCCCTCCTTCTGCTGCATTTGAGCGCTCAACAGCGCGATCATCCGTCATGTATTTCTGGGTAGGCTGCGAGCTGAAAAGAAATGAACTCAACACTGTACTAAAGTATGGATTGTCTCCGTAGATTGTCACAAGGAAATACCATCTCATTCGCGCCGTCTAATACAAACACGGCCAATATATCAGCTTGCAATGAGATAACGTCTTTCGTCGGCTATACGGAAAGTCATGTATAATAATTCCTTCCTGGCATGCTTTTACCATTTAACACACATCATACTCATTAGTCTGGAATTAGTTCCGTCAATTTTGATAACAATATACTCTCAGAAGACAATTGGCAGGTACATATCCACTGCACATTATTCTCTCACATATCAGCATTCAATCGGCCTGCATAAACACTTTATCATTCCGCATGCAATCTTATTTCTCATATCTCTTATGAACAACATTGGCCTTCTGCGTTATGAGATCCGGTTCGTTTCCTGTGCAAATCACTGGGCAAAAACAGATTCCAACCTAACTTCGAAGATCTTATTCTTTCAACGTAGTTATGCAGCTCCTTCGAACAGCTTCTGAAATACCATGCGTCATGCAATTAGCTATACCTGTCTCCCTGAATAACCAAAATAAAATGACGTAGTAAGTATACAACTTTAATCTTGGATGAATTTGTCAATCTAATCCTCCTAGCATTTATATATAAGGAAAACTCGGAATATTCTAAGTAAACATGCATAACTGAACAACACACTAATCCTAACAAATCCCTCATTATCCCAACTATCTATTCATAAATCAGAATGAAAATGAAAAGTACATGCATTATTCTCTTATCCGTATATACAACAATATCAAAATGAATCAAACACATGCCGTCAGGCTTACTTTACATGAAATAAAAACCCTATCTAAACTGCCCTAGTACTTTAGCATAATTCATATAACATTCCATAATTAACACAAGCATCTTATCTTAAATTTTGACGACTCCCGGGATACATTGTAGCAGCTCACATCTCTGCTGTATATAGGGATCTACTCCATGTCGATCACAGCTTCAACACGTGGAAATGCACTTCCTTCTTCCATAAGCGAAGCCATCTTCTTGCTGAAAAGTTATTTACACTGGAACAGTTATATCTTCCAGCTGCACGACTGAAACACTTGTTTAAAATTAGATACTGTTACTGATATAACACTTCAATATCCGCGATCACAATACACTTTTACGCTGTGCAAGCAGCCCGATCAGAATACACTTCCACACTCTCCAATCTATCCAGTCAGAATGACGCTCTCCAGAGCTCGGGTACTGAGGAAGCTTCGGTAACGCCGTTTCAACTCTGGGGTTCCCGGTTGTCTCAAACAAACCACCAATCAGAAAGCTTGCTATGTATGATGACCCAATATTAATTTAATACATTTATTAAAAATAGTTCAAACGACACCAAATCTTTTCCTCTAATTATAATATCGTATTTCTAATTTTATTCCACTTCTAGGCCTGTGGAAATCCGATGAATGACAGAAATTAACACCAGCAACTGTACACGTTGGTCAACCTGGGATTGAGACTTGGCGCGATGTAGACTCCCTACTTGCCAAATCCTCACGTTCTTATTGGCTGAATATAATGCTTGGTCATCATCCAGTACACGTGCCGAACCTTGACAACGCTTGGTTACGCGAAGCTATTCTCACGGTCACAAGGAAGTGTTCGGCAATGTCCAGCGACTAGATGTCTCCATAGACATCCAGTCTCCACTATCTTGGGATTCAATACTTTAACATTTATGACTGTAATTTATATGAATAAAATTGATATATTTTGTCAAATAATACTCTAAATATTTCATATGGGCCGGCAGGATACGGCTCAATACAGTTGTAACAAGGAGCGATTTTTTTAAACTATGGTTCAACAAATATGCTGATAGTTCGTCCATTGCATCCTACTCCTACGAGTACACAGTTGAATTAAAATTATGAAATAGACGTGTTCTTCTGACACTCTGAAAACTTACTTATAGCATAAGTTGAGGTTGCCCCCTTTTCTGTCACTGAGGGTCTTATATCGCTGAGATTACCTTTCATGCAAATAAGGCGCTTGCGTTGTTGCAGCGAATCGAAGAAGAGTATCTCCCTTGTGATGTAGAAGTCACCTAGGTGAGAAGTCACCTAGACAATTAGACGATGATCATTCCACAAAATTCCAGTATTAAGAGGTACTTTATACCCAAATTTTCATATTTATTTGGATGTGTAAAATAAGCCTGGCCTAGGTTAACGCCGAGTGACGGGAGAACAGGCCACCCGCCGTACTTGTTAAGCGGGTGTGTGTACTAACTAGCTGGAGAATGTCTTCCATACCTACCCATACTACAATTTGCGTTACGTCGCACCGACACGAATAGGTCTTACGGTGACGATGGGATAGGAAAGCGTTAGGAGTAGGAAAGAAGCGACCGTGACCTTAATTAAGGTGCAGCCCCGGCATTTGCTGGAAACGACAGGAAATCATATTCAGGACTGCTGGCATCGGAGCTCGAACTTACTATCTTCCATACCTATCTGCTGACATTATTCCTGCCTGTAGTCTGCTGTTAGGTCATCAGCCCAAACGCTGGTTGGATCCTTAAATAGCACCACCAAAGGTTATGATGTGATAGGGAAACCGAAAAGCCGATGGTGTTTTAATAATGGAGAATACAGGCAAGATGAAGAGTTGAGGTCGTTTGACCTTGCTTTCCTCACTGGGCCACAAAGGGGTATTGCAGCATGACTAAACCTATGAGCAACATCTTTCATAAAACTCTGTCATAGCTGGAGAATGTCTTCCATACCTACTCATACTTCCATACCTACCCATACTACAATTTGCGTTACGTGCTCTAATGCCATCACTAAACACCTCCCATACCTCAGCCATGGATGAAACTGGGACTTTGGGGAACCTATATTTTGCTCTGGTTTGTGCCAAGAGACGGATGAAAAAGTACTGCATCCATCAAAAATGGCAATAGGCGGACCTCATTCCTATCTCAAAGCAAAGATCCCATCAGACATGGTCAGCTGAGTTGACTATCACTCAATTGTAGCAGGGAAATTCCAATTAGCTCTCCATAACATACAACGGAGGCATCTAAAGGATATCTGGTGACACGTGTCCCTGTCTTACAATTAACAAGTGAAATACAAGAATAAAACAAAACAATAAAACAAGAATAAAACAAAAACATCAAAATATTGATTCAATGAAAATAAAAGAGAACATTTTGCTTCCTAATTATAACAATATAGTACCTACGAAGAGATTAAAATACAATGGAATTACAATAATATTATTAATAATAATCATAACAATAATAATGTTCGAATCCCACTGTCGGCACCCCTGAAGATGGTTTTCTGTGGTTTCCCATTTTCACACCAAGCAAATGCTGTGTCGGTGAGACGTAAAGGCACTAGCAATAATAATAATAACAATAATAATTTAGTTAAACCTACTGTTAGTTAAAATTAATTTGTCCAATCCCAAAAATTTCTCGCACTGACAAATGTTACCGTTTCATGTTATTACTGTGGGCGAAAAAATTACAAAATGGAGATCAGGATAAATATGCAGGGAACCACAGCTGAGTACTCTGTAACACCATTGGTGAATGATATTATAATAAGAAGGAGAAGAAAGAACAGGAGGTGAAGAAGAAAAAGAAGAAAACTGTCGCACTACGAGCTCGTTTCATGGAGATATTTTGAGCACCTACTTTTAAATCTTCCGTGGTTTCATATCCCTCTGACCGCCTTCGGAAGGAAGATCCATTCACGGGCCGGCCACAACAGTGAAGGAATTGTTGTAGGTTGAGGATTTATGCTTAGGAATAGAGAGCAATGACCAGTTCAAAGCTGTGGCGTTCTTATCGTGGTGTTCAAAAAGCCTATGAAATCGTTCATACAGGTAAGTTGGGATTCGGTGCAATGAAGACAGGGTATGCAGCGTGCGTCTGTCTTCGAGATGTAGCTATCCCAGGTCGACGTAAGACTGGGTAACATGATCTGAAAATTTCAAATTGCATGTAAATCTTACACAGGCATTCTGTGCACATTGTACTTTAACTCGAATTTCGGCTTTCGTGTCTTTGTAAACTACATCACAATAATCTAATATTTGAAGAACGAGGGTTTCGAATAGTTTCTCCTTTAAACTGAAATGAAAATGGAAATCCACAGCATGTTTCCAGTCATTCGACCGGGTCAGGAATGGAATGAATGAAGCTCCCATCTACTGACGTGGATAGGAATTGTGCCAGCTTCCGAATCCTGTCGCACTCCTTTGGGGGCTATTATGAATGAATAACGGATGAAATGAAATGATATTGGAGAATGTTGCTGGAATGAAATATGACAGGGAAAACCGGAGTACCCGGAAAAAACCTGTCCCGCCTCAGCTTTGTCCAGCACAAATCTCAAATGGAGAGACCGTGATTTGAACCACGGAACCCAGCTGTGAGAGGCCGGCACGCTTCCGCCTGAGCCACAGAGGTTCCATTAAACTGAACGGAAAATTAAATTTCAAATTGTTTAAAGTGTGCAACATGCCAAAAGCTCGTCTACTCACATATATTGTTGATTCGTCCACGAGAGGTGCTGGTCATTGATTACTCGTTTTGAAGTCGTACGTCACGGATAGACATGCGGCAATTATTGAAAATAAGCCTTGAGTGGGCAAATGCTACTGTTTGGTATTTTTTGGGGTTTAAAACAAGTCCATGCTAGGAAGACCATTTACTTACGGACTCTAGATCCATCTTAATTTGCATGATTGCTGTCGAAACGTCTGTTGGTCTTGCATGGATGCACAATTTTGGGTCGTCAGCATGAATGTGACGTTTAGAATGAGTCAACTGTTTAGCTAGGTCGTTTATATAGACAGCAAATAGCAAAGGAGGTACGGTTGGCCTTGTGGGACACCTGTCTTCATGTATTGCCACGAAGAAAAGGTACTTTGATTGATTGATGACACGTTGTTGACGTTCGTGTAAATAGGCTCCCACCCATCTCAGAGTACTGTAGTAGAAACGTCGGCAGACGATAAAGTTTGGATAGGAGCAACTCATGATCTACAGAGTCAAATGCTTTGCTGACGTCCAATAATACTATAAATGTCAGGTTTCCTCATCGGTAGCCTGTCTTATATCGCCAGTAACGCGACACGCTTATCAAGGCAGTGCATTTACTGTGATTGCGTCGGAAACTTGACTGGTGTGTGTCTATTATATCGTGGTAGTTGAGACAGTTTGTGATTTGATTATGTACAAAGTGTTCGGGTCCCTTGGCTACTATTGACAGTATATTAATAGGTCTGTAGTCACTGTTTAATCTACGATATTTTGTCTTCTGTAAAGGATGTTCCAGGGTCATTTTCAAGACAGTTGCAAATACACTGTTTGTAAGGGAGAAGTTGTATATGATTGTCAATACTGGAATAATAGCGTCGATAATTTCATTTGGCATTATAATTCGTATACCGAGTGAGTTAGCCGTGCCTGACGTTTATGCGGTCAGGCATTCCACCGAACGTCAGTGGGGTGATGGTCGATTTTCCTTTGCCGTATACCAAGCTACAGTCGCCTTTAAAGCACTTACTGCGTCATCACTGCTTTTCCAAAAACATGTATGCGACAGGTATTTACACAGTGCATCAAACTGTCATACGGTTATGTAAAATGCACGAGCCAATTATAACCATTCGATTGATTATGAAATTGTAGCTAAAAGCTATGGCATACTGACAGAAAATGTGAGTTTGTGAAGCGGGACGTAGTTTTACACCAACTAAGTTTTCTGATACATTGGAGGCAATAGTCACCGTGGTATAGTGGACTAACTACAGACGTGTTGACCCATGCTGTGTTGGTAGGTGGGCTCGAATCCCACGAACGATAAATATTTTTGTTGACATTTTAAACTTTGAGGATCAAATAAGAGGCCATTCGTAAGCGATATTTGCATACATAAATTCGTCACTTTCCCGAACAGGTCCTGTGAGAGAGGCACCAATTACGTCCGGTGAAACTGCTGAGATAATTTTGGACACTTTCCGGGAGAATCCTCACACGAGTACCCGGGCAGTGTCACAACAGGCCAGCATCAGCCAGTCGTCTGTTGTAAGGATATTGCATTCCAGATTTTTCGTCCGTATCACTGCAACTACACCAAGAACTCCACGGACGAGATTTTTTGTATGTGTTTAAATTTACTATAATTCACACCCTCCTTTATTCTCAAGAGTTCTACGCATTTCTTTTCGTCTCACCTGATTGTGATGACGATTTGCTGTAAAACATAAAGACCAATAAAAATAACTTCGGATGCAAGATCACGTTGAGCTCTCACGAGGCGAATTGTGATATCATTGTTGTCAAATATCGTTGTATGATGATCAAGAAATGCTGCACAGAAACTGAAGTAGTCCGTCTCGTCTTACTCGTAACGTCTTCACAGACGTGTGGTGACTACAGTATTATAACGTTGGTAAATTGACACATAATGCATCTCGTTCTGCTCCTCGATATCGGCCAGTCAGGACACTTGCTCCAGGTTGATATTGACCAGGATTTCTACGAGTTGACGGCCTGCCATGTCATTGTTTCCCATTGAACTTTTCTGGACCTCCAGCATCTCCATGAGAGGGCTGCAAACGATATATCCATAGGACGTAAGGATCCACTTATAAACCAAGGTAGACTGCCCGTTCTGGACGCGATGCAGTTAGGTCGTCAGCCGAGTGGGGGGATGATATCATAACATGAAGGAGATTTTGGAGAGAATAATCAGGTGATTTCCTGTTGCCTTCCTAAAAAGTAGTGCATAGATGAGTCGAAATATAACAACTTTCAAATATTAATGTTGAGTCTAGAGCTGAACTCTGCATCAAGACAAGCCTGTATTCAATGTATCGGACGACACATTCACCGTCCAGTGTCTGACTTCACTGTGTACATAAATGTCTTCACTCATTGTTAGTCCTTTTGAAAAATAAACTGACCGCTATGTCTTTCCTAACATTCGCAGGCTTGCTATGGCGCAGGGTTGCGTCCTAGACCAGAGGTGCTCACCTGGGCGCCTGTTGAGACTAGCCCAGTGCAGCCGGGCTGGCCTGACGTAAATGAGGCCAGCTTACGTAGCAAGCATACGTCACAGTGAAGTGAGAGAGCGAACACGCTTGAGAGGGATGTGTATCGGTGACGTTCAATTTTTGACTACGAAGCTCTCCTCTACTATCCATTAAAATGTTTATTGCGGTACCATACACTATTAACTGATACCTTATAACTTTTGTGTTTCAGTTTACAAAGATACGGTTTTAAGTGCGCAGGCTATGATTTACAATTCCTTGGATGTAAATGACAGTATTTCCATTAAAAAAAGTATAGTTCCTGTTATTCATTCAGCAAAATGTAATATATTTACATAATTCAACAAGTTTATTGCTTGATTTTGCACAGTGTTGTGTGACTTTCCCTGCTCACTGAATTTCTGAAAATAGTATCTAAATCTTATCAGGCGCCCGATGATAATAGCTAGCATCTAAATGGTGAAGGAGTTTCATCACAAATGAGGACGTACATATTTACCATCCAAGATGAAAGTACAACAATGTAAATGTATCTGCCGAATAAATGTGCAGTATGCCTTCAGATAAATTATCTAACTGAAAACTGATGTTATTCACGGTAAGAATTACTGGATTGTTGGTGAGTTTATCAGATAATTTAAATCCAAGAACCCAGGAGCCACTGCTTATCCACCTCAGCTCCTATTATATTAAAGATGTTTCTAGAAGCACCATTAAAACATAGTAGTGAAAATCCACAACCTGTTTCTAGTCATTCAACCGGGTCAGGAATGGAATGAATTAAGCTCCCATCTAGCGGCGAGGATAGGAATTGTGCCGGCTGCCGAAGCCTGTCGGCACTCCTCTGGGGCAATGATTAATGAATGACAGATGAAATGAAATGATATAGTAGAGTGTTTCCGTAATGAAATATGACAGGAAAAACCGGAGTACCCGGAGAAAAACCCGTCCCGCCTCCGCTTTGTCCAGCACAAATCTCACTTAGAGTGACCGTATTTGAACCACGGAACCCAGCGATGAGTGGCCGGCACGCTGCTGCTTGAGCCACGCAGGCTTCATTTAAAAATATAGTACGGAAAGTTGTAATTCATTAAGTACAGCACAAAAATATTTCAGAATGTAGGCCTGCCATGACCGCGGGTCACGACGCACCTTCCCGTCCTTTGTTGCGGAGCGAACGGACTTGAATTAGCAACGAATCCACAATCTCCGAGATAGAAGAAATAGTGTTTCGAATGTTTAGTGATGTGAGCAAGCGAGTGATAATTTTATTTGAGTATAATTCACATATTTAGTGTAACGCAAATTTTAATGGAAACAGAAGTCCACTGTTGTGAGTAATACTGTGAAAACATAATCTCCAGTCAGGCAGGCGCCAGTACAGAAACGCAGAACTCAACATGAGGCCCTACGGGATAGTTCTCGAAAACGTCAATTAGACCATAGAACAACTTGACGTCGTAGAAAAGTATTGTTTTAGTAATTTCCACATACCTTGTATAGACAACATCCTTAAAGTGATAGGGGCGGTCACGAGAGCCAGTCATGTTAGAGCACCTCGAAGTCATCAATTAGTAGGGGTAACAATGCTGGTAACTTCCAGAAGGACAGACTGTATTGAACCCTTGAACTTACCATTCCATCGTTGGTCGGCCACGGCTGCTACAGTAGAACAATTTAGAACTCTTAAATCTTGGGTCGTTGCGGGAATAAATTCGGTCACGATCTTAACCAAACGATGGGGTTCAGAAGAGAGCCTAACTACTTGAAATGAGGAGCAAAAATGTGCTTACTAACTTTTATTAAACTGAAAGAGCACGATACCATCGTTAATTTAATATGCATTCTTGCCACAAAAATATAAAAAATTTAATTATTGATTTTTGAAAAGTTCCAAACACAGTCACATTACATAACGTCACTTCGTTTCTTCCAATGTCGAAGAGTTGCTTCGGAGAAGCTAATATGTTAGTGGACAGCGAAACTGAAAAACTGAAAAAGGGAAGACCTGAAAACCGGGCACCTATTATTCCAAACGAGAACTGAGAGTTAATCCACACGATCCGTGGAAAATCTGACTTTCAACAAGTAGAACGCCTGATTTTCTCTTAATTAAGGTTATCCACCAGTCAAATACCCTTCACGGATACGGAACATCCGCCGAATGGACCCTTAATCGAACCAAACTGACTATCAGTTGCTTTGGATAGGTTGCGAACTATTATGGGAAAGCATGGTGTTCACTACCAGTTAATGGCATCATTCACAATTGAAATAAAATTCCACCATGTATTTGTCATTCATGACACCCTTAAGTGATAAGGTAATCCCGATGCTAAACGTGCATCACCCCAAACAGCTGTTCGGAAGGAACCAACAACAACAGGATCCGGGAGGATCTTACGTTAGATCGTTCTAAAGGAACAAAACTGCGAAATGCAGGAAACAATTATTAATCATGCATTTAGAAGAAATGCCAAACACTGAAATTAATCAAAAAGTGAAAAGTCACTTGAAAATATTATTATTGAACCGATTTTCAGGTTAGAAATGGGTTTATTATGCTTAATAAATTTTACCAGTCCACGCTAAAATTTACTACAATTTTAAGGAATTCTTTCCCTTGAAAAACAATGCTACCAGTACAGATCTCTCTATTTACTGTCTGTCCCAACACACTACTGGTAAAGTGATTACTTACTCTAACTATGAATAAGAATGAAAATACGACAAGATGAAAATAATATAAAATACTGGCTGACGAATCGAAACCGCATTCGCAACTCAAATCTCATTCTAAAACACTGAGTGTCAATATGCACACTATCAACGAAAACGGACGTCAAGACGAGGAAACAATAAAGTCCGTAAAAATAAATTAACATCTCGAAGTCATACAGCTTAACACGCACGAAGAAACACAGTAAAAATATTTAATCTAGATCGGGTCGATGTCCCACACTTGGACAGCCCTCAACTCGTCTGATAGCATTCCCGTTATCTCAATGAGAGCTTCGCATAGACCCTCTACAATAAATCATATCGTACTGTAACCGCTACCTTCCTCTAGGCCACTTCACAAAAGAAACAAAAGAAAAACATCTAAACCGAGACTTGAGTGTGTACAGCTACCATCCCAGACCTATCGTCGGGCTCACTTGAAATCTGTACACCCTAAACCTAATCATGATGTACATGATGCCTTCCAAATCCTATCGTCGGGCGTGACCTAGGACGTCTCATCATCAATGACTCCAAGAATAAACACGTGACGTCCTAAATCTATCGTCGGGCGTCAAAGTGGGTCGTACTACGTCTCCCTTAACATATCAGGCGAAATGCAATTCTCAAACAACTCTGATATTTAACACTAGATTTCGTCAAACAAATACGCACGACGGAACCCACGTCTCTATTATCAAATGAATGCAAGTCGAAATACAGCAAGTGTCTACCTCTCGAAAAAATACAGTAAGTGTCTACCTCATTATAATATGTGAACTCAAAAATAAATAGACGTGACGAACGGTTCTCCACCTCGAACACAATCTCAGCCTGTGCACTGAAGTATTAGGGAAGCAAATGAAAATTCCCAACACACGTGTACCCTTTTAGTGGACGCCTTCAAAATAATAATCATCACCATCGCATTCGAAATTCTCAGATCGCCTATCATCAATTCCAACCATCTTATCCATGACCTCTCCAGTGAACAAATTAAATATAACCCAACCGTGTGTCCAAAGTACTCTTTGATCCTGGAGATCGTTCATTCTCTTATCATCCATGCGGGCTTTACGTAACATAGATCACTGGATGTGTACTACCCAGACTGTAACATTCTACAAGAGTCGTTTTCACTTGGAATCTTCTATAAATTTCACAATGCTTCACATCATAGTCATCTCAAATTCGGATTGATTGCGGAAAACAATACAGCCTGCCTCACACAGCCTGTTCCTAAATACTTCCTCTACAAAAATACAGCTTGTCTCAACACTCTTTCTCCTCGCTTTCCAGCGGTATTACTTCCATCTATCTCGTCTCCACATACATATCAATTCATCGCTCTCAATGCCCTTTCCTTCAAGATCCTTTTACATACATCGATCCCCTGGTAAAAACGACAACCATTATTAAACACATCTCTTACTTTACTATTCTTAAGACTTTCGGACCTCAAGAATCCAAGAGCACACATCAACCTTTCGCAATTCAAGTATACACGATGTCTCAAAATTTCCTTCCCATTAACGACTATGACTCTAACAAATTTATTGACATTATCTAAATATGCTTACGATCCTTGTAAAAATAACTGGTTAAATGTAATTTAACAGAGAGGAATTTCCTTATCCCGCGGTAAACATTATTATTATTATTATTATTATTATTATTATTATTATTATTATTATTGACCAACATTTCTGAATACAACTGACACCTGAAATTACGATATTCGCCACGACAAATTTACACTTATAACGTTCACAAATCCGCACTTTGAATGATATCTCATCTCAACACAAAATTTTAAGCGTCGCATGTTACCGTTCTTGACATGAACTTTACACACTGAAATTTTCACACGCTGACCAAAATTTGCAACGCCTTTCGCCTGATAATTACGAATATCACCCGACAATCATCTGGAAATTTTGTTTAGGACAGACAGTAACTAACTAACTAACTACAACATAATATAAAATAGACAGACCTGCACATTGGTGACATTCTCAGCATTCTGATTACATCATCACCAGCAACCTCGTACTTAGCCACTCATTTTCACAGATAACATTTCATTTTCAAAAACTCACTCATCCAAACACTACCCTTCACACACACGAGATTAAAATTACCATATAAATAATGCACTTTCTCTGTAACTTGCACCACGAACTTCCCTCGTTCTGCAGTCGACTATAACTGTCTGATGCGTTTCCCAGAGTGGTTTCTCTCCCCGTTGTTTCAATAAGAACAGGTGTTCGGCCGATAAGGGAGTAGAACTATTTTGAATCGCTTCCCCCAGACCCTCTTCACTTACAAGAGTACACGAAATGATAAAAATAAAATCTGCTGTGTATTTTTCAACCAGCCTACACCTTCCCAGTTCGTCTGCAAACGTTCACAGCTTCTCCAATCACTTTTCTTCTTAACTAAATATATGGACCTTAGCCACGAACATGTATTGAATTATTGTCGGTCAATCTGGCGCGAATTTCTAATGACGACGGGCACAAGCTCCCGCGGCTTCAAGTTCCAGATCGACACTGAAAAATCTACGGTGGGGGGTTTCTTTTATAATTTCCGGAAGGACGCTATCCCCTCTATGAGGCTTGGTTGTGAAATCTGCCAAATTTGCTTCTAATAGACCGATTTTGATAAGACTTGTGCCAGAACTCCGGACAGACTTGCACTTATGTTAGGTGTTAATTTTATAATTTTCCTACACTCACAACAGGAGGAATAAATTGTTTCTGCCCGTGCGTTTCGCGCGTTTTCTTCCTTCCATGACCTTGGCACGTGTAGCTAGTTCGCTGGTCTCACGCTACCATGTACTTGGGCTTAACTGCACTTAAAGTTTTCCCTGGTGTCTCTACCTTCACAGAGGGTGTATGAATAATTTTGCTTATTTATTTCATTATTTACTATATTATCAAAATCCCTCGTAGTGCAGAATTCCATTAATTTAGAGAATTGTCGGGCACTCGAGCTCCACCGAGGTGTCCCGGCAATCCACGAGCTCGCCTTGGGTACGAACCTCCCCACGCGACATCGGGCTCTTGGGAGCGCAAAATGGCTGCCCTCAAACATACAGTAGTTTCTAAATACCAAATAAATATTTGAGAAAAATAAAAAAATTTTCTCACCGTAGAATTATGGGTTCATAATCCACCTACAACGACGAAATGTTTACCCAGAAAGGGGAAATATTTAAACAGATATATTCCTTCAAAATTCTAAATTGTACATGGGAATTTTGATACAAATGAACCATGATTCTACGTAAAATTTTCCCAGCCGATCTCACTCTTGACGTAGGGCTCTGTTACTTTCACGTATTTCCCTGTTTTCTTCTTCCAACAATAGAATTGCGTTACAGATATCATCAACAAAGTCTTCTCTTAAGAATGAACATTGTAAACATTCAGCGTCTTTCTCTTCTTTACTCCCACTGCCTGCCTGTCCTTGGAGTGGTGCCTCGACCTGTCTTCCTCTCGACGTGACGATCATATTTACGGGTTGTACTTCTTCTTCTTCTCCTTCGGTGACCATTTCCCCAGCTGGTAAGGCTGCGTCATCCTGTAGTGGAATTCTTTCTTCGGCTCTATGATAAACCTTTAAGTTTCTTGTTGGATTGCGGTCATCATGGAATTGGGAGTTACTCGAAGTCCGTTTCTTGATGTTACTGATGTTATGTGCGTCATTTGGTTGTCTCTCCTTCAGAATCTGGGATGAAAGACTCTGAACCTTTTCCTACTGGGAATTTGAAGTTGTTTTTCTTCTATCAAGAGTCGACATTGACTCCTGCTCAAAATCTGGCGCAAACGGGTTCAGACCGGAGTTTCGCTGGTCTTGCCTATGTGCCTTCTGGAATTCCAGACTTTCAGCCCCGAAACAATCGGTGTTGACGTCCTGGCGCTGTATAGCCCCCTGCCATTTTTTCCTTTCGTGGTTCTTCCTTAACCCGTCGGTGTACTGAACACGTTCACGGTACCGTTCATCCTCATCACGGCGGAAGTTCTGGGTCCGATTATTTCCCCAGTCCCTGCGGTTATTAAGTCCATTCCTGAAATTCCTCTGGTTTTCTCTGTCCCCATCGTATCGCCTCCAGTAAGGGTTCCTCCTTTGTGGATAATTCCAATTACCCCTACGCCTTTTCCAATCCTCATTTCGTGGATGCGAGGGTTCCCAGTTATTGCGAAACTCACGCCTCCGCTCAGTCGACTGTGGTTTCCCCTGCTCAGGTGCCTCTGGACTTCCCTCTGGAACCTGGCTAACAGTGTTTACATGTTGCTCGTGCGATCGCCCCCCTCTGGGTGCTATTTGATTATGGGTATGATCCAATTGCCTAAGGATCATTTCTGCCTGCATGGGGGTCTCTACCTTTGATGCAATGAGCATCCCTTGTACTTCGGGAGGTAACTGCTTCTGGATGGCCTGTACCAACTCTTGCTCCGAGGGCGGCGCCTCAAGTTCTCTGAACTTTACCATTTGTGCAATAAAGTATTCACTGAACTTTGTAGGGCCTATTGCAGTATAACGACGTGAGTATAGCTCTAATCTAAGACTCTGCTGAATTTCCGTACTCCAAAATTTATTGAGAAACGCCCTCTGGAATTCATCAAAGGTATCAAAGTGGTATCGGAAGCCTTTAAACCATAAAAGTGGTGCCCCCTCTAAATATCTTTCAGCTACCCTCAACTGACGTTCCTCAGGAATCTTGGCGTCCCGGATGTACTCCCTGAGATCCTTAAGGAACCCCTTCGGCGTGGTATGTGGACCTCCATTAAATTTCTTAGGCTGGTCCTCATGTAACTTGATCATGTTAATAACGTTTGTGACCCCTGAGCCTTGAGATCGACTGGTATCTACATTTGAGCTCTGACCGTTATTATTCACATGACTGATATTTGGCAATTGACCACTGAGGTCAGAGTTAACAGCTGTCGAGGTTTGACTTAATACTTTGTCCACCTTGGACTGCATATCTACCACGCTGCTAATCCAACTGCTCACTTCGCTCTTAATGAACCCAACTTTCTTGTCTGTCTCTTCCTGGGCTGACGTGATTTCCCTTAAATCCTGTTCTATACTAATTTGCCTGTCATTGAATTCCCTGGTATGTTCATTTTTCATTTCAACTAGCTCCTCTTGAATATCTTTAATTAAAATTTCGGAGTCCTCATTAGCCGCTTGGAGTTTACTAATTGCTTCCTCATTAACTTGCAACAGTTTCTTCTCCATGGTTTCGGTTTTTGACAATACCTGACTCTCCAATTCCACACTAATTTTATCTACCTTGTTGTTCAGTGACTGAATGTCCGCAGATAATATTTGACGTTGTTCCTCTATTATGGTTAGCGTTTTCCCCTTTTCCTTATCACTGGAGATCCGCATCTCTACGACCTGTTGTGTAATGTCGTCCTTAAATTCAACCTGGCTGTCGATCAGCTGCTTATGCGCCGCCTGGCTTTCCAGTAAATGCTTGTCAAGTTCCTTTCTCATCTCATCCTGACTATCACATAACCTACTGCACCCTTGCAGAGCTCCTTCGGTGTAGATTAGATGTCAATGTTGCCTCGGCTGCCCTAAAAAAAATATACTTACCGAAGGTGGTGAGGTCCTCTTCTCAGGCGCGATCAGTCCCTGTCGTCGAATCAGGATGCATAGGGATAGTGCATTCGGTAAACTATTGACTACAATAATTTATGACTCAGACTGATTTGAGTTTAAATATGTGTATAAAATTTTATTGATAAATCGAAAAGAGAAAAGTAAATAAATTTTATAAAATGTAAATATAGACTTGTTAATGTTACATTATTATCATATGAGACTGTACAGCTAGAACTCTCATTAATGACACACATGACTACCTCATTAATCCCTAAAGTATAATATTTGTAATTTTCCATAAAATCTTGTTTTAAATGATGTTTCCTATATTTGTTCATCCAATTATATAATGTCGGTGTAACTCTACATATTTACTAGGATAATGTTGTTTATAAACCAGGTGGATCAATTGAATAACAATATACTCATGAGAACATTTAGTGATAATAACAATAATAATAATAATAATAATATTTATATGAATAAATTTTTGTATAGCCAAATCAAGTTATTCATCAAAAAAACTACTTGCCATCAGTAAAATATATTTATAATAGATAAAATTGTTTTATATAGATATAAAAAATAAATAAAATATCGATATTAACTAATTAATAAAATTGTTTTGATATCACTGAATCACATTGTAAACCAATTAAAAGAATACAGGAAAGTCTCCACAGTGTATCCCAAATACATATCTAAAGCGTGGAAAACCAACCTAAAATGTAATACAATAGTAATAATAATAATAATAATTGAAATAATACGACGATTTTTTGCGTAGATCAAAACCTAGAAATGTCCCTACTAATCTCTCAGATATGTGAAATAAGTTTGCAAACAAACATACCAAAAGTTACCATAATATAACAATTAATTAATTTTACTAATTTGATTGTACTCAAATTTTATTGATTACATAATTAATTGCCTAACTGATCACTGGAAATCCTTGTCTTGTGACTCAAATCCTCCAATATAGTGATATTAATGAATTTACACTGCATCGAAATGATAATAATAATAATATTGTAATAACAATAATAATAATAATAATAATAATTGAAACGAGAATAATAATATCACTTAATGAATGTTACTTCTATGTTGGATATCATAAAGGAAAGTCCTAAAGAATTTATAATCGCCTACCAAAATCCAATACTGTTGTTATCCAAATCGTAGATAAATTGAATAATAAAAAAAATAAAATGTAGATTATTTAATTAATTAATAAATCCACAATTGACTGACACAAGTGATTAATATGGTATTCATCAAGACTCCCTAATTACTTGTGAATTGCATTGGTAAAATGTTAAATAATAATATTCAATATTAATAATAATAATAATAATAATAATAATAATAATAATATCTTAACATGACCTGTAATTACGGTACTCTTGATCCACCATCCTGATAAATTATAGTATGTTTGTGTCAGTTATCTTAGAACATTCATTTGCCATGAGTGACACCATTTGAATAGAATCTTACTTAACAGTGCATATTGGGTTTTCTTTATCTATAAAACCATGTTTGCCATAATTTAATGAAATACCTAATCCACTGTGTAAAGGCATAACTATGAAATTTTCATAATAGAGTTCACCAATATTAATAATAATAATAATATTTCTCTTATCAAAACTGTTACTGAGTTCCCATAATTACAATATCTTCCTTCCAGGTGCAATAAACAATACTTGCTTTAACCTGAGAATTCAGTAACTTTGTCTCACATAATGGACCTTGGTTGTTGTTGCATACAAAAATCTAAAGCTTTGCTTTCATATATGCGAGTGACCCCTACTTAGATATCGTAAAATTAATCTGGAAAAGACAAACTCTCCTACTTTAAAGAAACATACACTAACTTATGCTAATATGTACACCAGGCGAGGTAACGCAGCCAGAAATCCTAACCTAATACTTAAAATTCCACTAATATATACATAGATGAACCCTGTCATCAGCACACACCACACTTTTGACTTATTTCAGCGTCTCAACATATTATAATTCGCTGAAATGTAGCCATGACCCATTGCAAATGTTACTGTGGTTTCTTCAGAATAAAATGCATAGACAATGCACAGACAATAAAAGAATGTACCTAAATGGTGACTGATACGAGGCAAATAAAGTAATAAATATATTTAATATTAATAATAATAATAATAATAATCATCTGTTAAAACCAATAAAATAGTTCCTACTGGCAAGCATCCACACCAGCCCAGTTGCGTGATCCATGTTACCAACCTAACTTTGAAATATCATTTAAATGCGTACTATAACTTTCTCTAAATAGAACGATATTGTGACACGGCTAAACCATTTATATGTATCATCTCGTCCTTCTAACTCGTATACCTTCTTTAACTGGCTTATTTGTTTCCTCACATTTATTCATTTACGACGTCATCATCATTTCTTATTCTGCACGAATTCTATTACCTCTCAGCTATCATGCTGACACTTATATTTCCATTTTTTATTGAGAATATGTTCACCATACTCTTTGCTCTCCATAATTATCTTCAGGTAAATAACCCCATGTGTTACCATATACTCTCAACTACGGACCTTCAAACATCTCAAATAAATTACCGTCGCTCAATATCGCTCTTATTATTTGACAACACCTTGATTTTACCTGAGCCAAAAATAAATCCTTTTATTTAACATTGTTCACTCAACCGTCTAACCGCGTTACTTGCCATAGCAACCAATATGTGGATGTATCAGTGTTACTGTCGTCCAACAGAATTCTCGACAGTAACTATTGAATATATATATATATATGTTTTATTATCATTAATTGACTTCATCACTACTCCCCCACAATAACTGTGCTTGCGTGAAACAAATAAAATTCCGCCTAAATAAAATACTGAGAATGCTACTGATAATAATAATAATAGTGCAGGTATAGGCGAATCACTCGTTATAATTGCCTCAAAAATATAACTTGGTCAATACGGAACAAAATAGTACACGCACGACTGATGATAATGATAATAATAATATTTACACTACTCATAAACAGAATTTATCCTAATTTTCTGGCTGTGTACTCGGGTTTATAGTTACATCATCGTCACTCGCATACCTATCTAAATAAAGATACCATTGTCAAAGGAAAGCTTTAGATTTTAAATCAAACATGAGATTGTGTACTCACATTGAGGGCACTTCGGGATCGCCAGGACTAAAGGCAGCCATGTTGTCTTACAGATTCATGACCAACATGTTAATATCCTTGACCATTCTTGATGTATCCGGCATTGGCTTATATTACTACTTTCCACTCTCTTGACACTTTCCACACGTTTATTTCCTACTCATAATATTAAACATAATAACTCGTCTTTAACACTTGACATTACACTGTAATACATATATACACACATACGCAGTACTCAGATATTCTGGAACTTAGGCCGGATTTTTACGTACTCTGCTTTAACACACTACTGCTTCTCACGTAGCAAAATCTTGCACAGGCTCAACGTTTTCCTTTGTAAAGGCCCAGCTGTGAGAGAAAGTGTTCACCCCCACACGACCTAAATACTTATAGAAAGGGAGAGTATTTCCTCCGCTCAAATGTTTCAAACATACTACCAGCTGCGCTGCAGCAGGCTAATTGTTCTCCACTATTTACGGCTTACACATATATTTTAAAACTGTCTGGGTTGCTCTGCGGGCTACACACTCCAACTGAAGTTACCTAAGATGCAATTACTGCACAATTCAAAGTTTCGTCTTCGCCCTGCATGGACTGAACACTCGTAAAATCTGTCAAGTTAATACTCCACTCACTTGGGTGGTTTCGAAAACTTTACCACCTACACTTCTGTTTATAACACTCATTTCCTCCTCCACAGTACTAATAAATATATATAATTTACCACAATCGTACTTAAGTGCGGAGCAAATTTAAGACACGTCTGACCGCCACTAGACTCTTGATGATGACTGATTCGTGAGAAGCCACTACTCGGGGGATGTTGGGCGCACTAATCGGCGTAGGAACACTAATTCTTGCCACTAAAAATCCCAACCAAAGGAATGCTGGGTAGCTCCAAAACCAAGTTATCAAAAACATGAAATGCTTTGTACACACAAATTGCATCAATTCTTGTTACTACCATGATGCATCGTGACTCTAAAATTGTTCGTAATTTCTTTTACAATACAGTAGGCGTTGGCTGGACTATATCTTCTGCCGCGCTGATAAACCACTCTTCACGCTGACAAGGGGTTCCCACTGCCGGTGATAACAAACATCTGGATACACAAGACTCCAATCCATTTGCCACAAACCAATAAGTTAGTTCAGAATTATTACAATAATTTACTGACATCTCCTTTGATATAATCTTCCTTAAATACTGACAGGGATTAATTACAAGCCACATGTCATTTGGTCGCGCTAACTTTGAAATTATTTAAATGCAGCAATCTGATTGGAGCGCATACTCCGATGTTCATCTATATGGACGAGTTCATTCCAGAATAAGGGGATTCGGGTATCAAAACCATGATTCTCCATCTCAGTCACTCCTGCCAGTACTTTTCCACTCTAACTACGCAGTTCCAAAAGATGATGTAATAACAGGTGTCCCAATAATTTATTTTTAGCAGAGAACGAAGCGTGGGTTCTTATCAAGGCTTCATTCTCACGAGCTAGCTACCAGAAATTTCCAATGCTGTCCCTTTGTTGAAGAACGCTGGCTATTACTATTTATTAACAAATACAATTATTAAAATGTTGCCAATCAGACTCATCCGATGGGTGCACTACTGTACATGTCGTGGCTTTCGTCAAAACGCTTGTCCATATCGGTTTTTAAACTGTCATGGATTTTAGAAAACTGTTTGTCGAAATCGTTCTTTAAACTGACCTGCACTTCCGCAAATTGTTTGTCAATTTCATCCCTAATTTCCACTCGGCTATCATCAAAACGCTGGTTGAGTTTACCTATCTCGCCCCTAACTTCCTCTTTAAGTTCGGTGCACATAGTGTGTGTCTCCTGAACTACGTTCTTCAATCCAGCCTTCAACTCATCACTAGACTCTTTACACCTAGCCTGGGTATCCTCAATACTACTCTTTAACTCGTCACTAGTGTCTTTCAAACTAGACTGTAACTCCTCCATTTTACTATTTAAATTCTCATTCTGGACTTTCGTGTCCTCCATCTTACATTCAAAACTCTCTAACATTTGCCCTTTCGTATCCTCCATCTTACTACTCAAATTCTCATTCTGGACTTTCATGTCCTCTATCATCTGCATTAACTTCTCCAAGGTCGCCTGACCTTCCATCTCACAACACCACAAAGAATACAATAATGAGTACGCTGGCTGTCGATGCAACCAGAATACTCCAAACTACTAAGGAAAGAATTCACTATCTACTGCGTTTTCACATACAAACGCTGTTATAATTTAATACCGAAACTGAAAACATTCCAACAGTTGTCTCATAAAATTTTGTTTACATGGCTGGTATCACAAGATTGTTTAATAAAAAAGTAAATTCTGAAGTTAATAAGTTACTCTGGATAAATATCCCAAATAGTTTCGCTTCCGTAAATTAAGTAAATAATGAACATGTTAACGCATAAACTTTGAATGTAATTCAGCATTACCACTTCCAAAATTTATATTGGCAACATGACATAAGCTTCAATACAGCTTTAAATACTGATTTCCTAAAATGCATTGTGACTGTTATTATTATTATTATCTACCAAGTAGTTACGCTCCTCGTTAAACGTGTTAATATCTAGCACTCTCATTGGGCATAATTCGTTTAACTGTGGCTCAGCCATAATTTTCACCCGCTTGTATTATTTATAATGTGGCTTAAGCCTCAACATTATTTTATATTTTTCTAACATTTATTTTCAATGGATAATTTCATTATCGTTATCGTGGCATCGTATCGTTATCGTGACTTTGGGCTCCTCATCGTTATCGTGACATTAAGCCCCACAGTTGGTGCGTCACTTCTACTGAACCCTTGAACTTACCATTCCATCGTTGGTCGGCCACGGCTGCTACAGTAGAACAATTTAGAACTCTTAAATCTTGGGTCGTTGCGGGAATAAATTCGGTCACGATCTTAACCAAACGATGGGGTTCAGAAGAGAGCCTAACTACTTGAAATGAGGAGCAAAAATGTGCTTACTAACTTTTATTAAACTGAAAGAGCACGATACCATCGTTAATTTAATATGCATTCTTGCCACAAAAATATAAAAAATTTAATTATTGATTTTTGAAAAGTTCCAAACACAGTCACATTACATAACGTCACTTCGTTTCTTCCAATGTCGAAGAGTTGCTTCGGAGAAGCTAATATGTTAGTGGACAGCGAAACTGAAAAACTGAAAAAGGGAAGACCTGAAAACCGGGCACCTATTATTCCAAACGAGAACTGAGAGTTAATCCACACGATCCGTGGAAAATCTGACTTTCAACAAGTAGAACGCCTGATTTTCTCTTAATTAAGGTTATCCACCAGTCAAATACCCTTCACGGATACGGAACATCCGCCGAATGGACCCTTAATCGAACCAAACTGACTATCAGTTGCTTTGGATAGGTTGCGAACTATTATGGGAAAGCATGGTGTTCACTACCAGTTAATGGCATCATTCACAATTGAAATAAAATTCCACCATGTATTTGTCATTCATGACACCCTTAAGTGATAAGGTAATCCCGATGCTAAACGTGCATCACCCCAAACAGCTGTTCGGAAGGAACCAACAACAACAGGATCCGGGAGGATCTTACGTTAGATCGTTCTAAAGGAACAAAACTGCGAAATGCAGGAAACAATTATTAATCATGCATTTAGAAGAAATGCCAAACACTGAAATTAATCAAAAAGTGAAAAGTCACTTGAAAATATTATTATTGAACCGATTTTCAGGTTAGAAATGGGTTTATTATGCTTAATAAATTTTACCAGTCCACGCTAAAATTTACTACAATTTTAAGGAATTCTTTCCCTTGAAAAACAATGCTACCAGTACAGATCTCTCTATTTACTGTCTGTCCCAACACACTACTGGTAAAGTGATTACTTACTTACTCTAACTATGAATAAGAATGAAAATACGACAAGATGAAAATAATATAAAATACTGGCTGACGAATCGAAACCGCATTCGCAACTCAAATCTCATTCTAAAACACTGAGTGTCAATATGCACACTATCAACGAAAACGGACGTCAAGACGAGGAAACAATAAAGTCCGTAAAAATAAATTAACATCTCGAAGTCATACAGCTTAACACGCACGAAGAAACACAGTAAAAATATTTAATCTAGATCGGGTCGATGTCCCACACTTGGACAGCCCTCAACTCGTCTGATAGCATTCCCGTTATCTCAATGAGAGCTTCGCATAGACCCTCTACAATAAATCATATCGTACTGTAACCGCTACCTTCCTCTAGGCCACTTCACAAAAGAAACAAAAGAAAAACATCTAAACCGAGACTTGAGTGTGTACAGCTACCATCCCAGACCTATCGTCGGGCTCACTTGAAATCTGTACACCCTAAACCTAATCATGATGTACATGATGCCTTCCAAATCCTATCGTCGGGCGTGACCTAGGACGTCTCATCATCAATGACTCCAAGAATAAACACGTGACGTCCTAAATCTATCGTCGGGCGTCAAAGTGGGTCGTACTACGTCTCCCTTAACATATCAGGCGAAATGCAATTCTCAAACAACTCTGATATTTAACACTAGATTTCGTCAAACAAATACGCACGACGGAACCCACGTCTCTATTATCAAATGAATGCAAGTCGAAATACAGCAAGTGTCTACCTCTCGAAAAAATACAGTAAGTGTCTACCTCATTATAATATGTGAACTCAAAAATAAATAGACGTGACGAACGGTTCTCCACCTCGAACACAATCTCAGCCTGTGCACTGAAGTATTAGGGAAGCAAATGAAAATTCCCAACACACGTGTACCCTTTTAGTGGACGCCTTCAAAATAATAATCATCACCATCGCATTCGAAATTCTCAGATCGCCTATCATCAATTCCAACCATCTTATCCATGACCTCTCCAGTGAACAAATTAAATATAACCCAACCGTGTGTCCAAAGTACTCTTTGATCCTGGAGATCGTTCATTCTCTTATCATCCATGCGGGCTTTACGTAACATAGATCACTGGATGTGTACTACCCAGACTGTAACATTCTACAAGAGTCGTTTTCACTTGGAATCTTCTATAAATTTCACAATGCTTCACATCATAGTCATCTCAAATTCGGATTGATTGCGGAAAACAATACAGCCTGCCTCACACAGCCTGTTCCTAAATACTTCCTCTACAAAAATACAGCTTGTCTCAACACTCTTTCTCCTCGCTTTCCAGCGGTATTACTTCCATCTATCTCGTCTCCACATACATATCAATTCATCGCTCTCAATGCCCTTTCCTTCAAGATCCTTTTACATACATCGATCCCCTGGTAAAAACGACAACCATTATTAAACACATCTCTTACTTTACTATTCTTAAGACTTTCGGACCTCAAGAATCCAAGAGCACACATCAACCTTTCGCAATTCAAGTATACACGATGTCTCAAAATTTCCTTCCCATTAACGACTATGACTCTAACAAATTTATTGACATTATCTAAATATGCTTACGATCCTTGTAAAAATAACTGGTTAAATGTAATTTAACAGAGAGGAATTTCCTTATCCCGCGGTAAACATTATTATTATTATTATTATTATTATTATTATTATTATTATTGACCAACATTTCTGAATACAACTGACACCTGAAATTACGATATTCGCCACGACAAATTTACACTTATAACGTTCACAAATCCGCACTTTGAATGATATCTCATCTCAACACAAAATTTTAAGCGTCGCATGTTACCGTTCTTGACATGAACTTTACACACTGAAATTTTCACACGCTGACCAAAATTTGCAACGCCTTTCGCCTGATAATTACGAATATCACCCGACAATCATCTGGAAATTTTGTTTAGGACAGACAGTAACTAACTAACTAACTACAACATAATATAAAATAGACAGACCTGCACATTGGTGACATTCTCAGCATTCTGATTACATCATCACCAGCAACCTCGTACTTAGCCACTCATTTTCACAGATAACATTTCATTTTCAAAAACTCACTCATCCAAACACTACCCTTCACACACACGAGATTAAAATTACCATATAAATAATGCACTTTCTCTGTAACTTGCACCACGAACTTCCCTCGTTCTGCAGTCGACTATAACTGTCTGATGCGTTTCCCAGAGTGGTTTCTCTCCCCGTTGTTTCAATAAGAACAGGTGTTCGGCCGATAAGGGAGTAGAACTATTTTGAATCGCTTCCCCCAGACCCTCTTCACTTACAAGAGTACACGAAATGATAAAAATAAAATCTGCTGTGTATTTTTCAACCAGCCTACACCTTCCCAGTTCGTCTGCAAACGTTCACAGCTTCTCCAATCACTTTTCTTCTTAACTAAATATATGGACCTTAGCCACGAACATGTATTGAATTATTGTCGGTCAATCTGGCGCGAATTTCTAATGACGACGGGCACAAGCTCCCGCGGCTTCAAGTTCCAGATCGACACTGAAAAATCTACGGTGGGGGGTTTCTTTTATAATTTCCGGAAGGACGCTATCCCCTCTATGAGGCTTGGTTGTGAAATCTGCCAAATTTGCTTCTAATAGACCGATTTTGATAAGACTTGTGCCAGAACTCCGGACAGACTTGCACTTATGTTAGGTGTTAATTTTATAATTTTCCTACACTCACAACAGGAGGAATAAATTGTTTCTGCCCGTGCGTTTCGCGCGTTTTCTTCCTTCCATGACCTTGGCACGTGTAGCTAGTTCGCTGGTCTCGCGCTACCATGTACTTGGGCTTAACTGCACTTAAAGTTTTCCCTGGTGTCTCTACCTTCACAGAGGGTGTATGAATAATTTTGCTTATTTATTTCATTATTTACTATATTATCAAAATCCCTCGTAGTGCAGAATTCCATTAATTTAGAGAATTGTCGGGCACTCGAGCTCCACCGAGGTGTCCCGGCAATCCACGAGCTCGCCTTGGGTACGAACCTCCCCACGCGACATCGGGCTCTTGGGAGCGCAAAATGGCTGCCCTCAAACATACAGTAGTTTCTAAATACCAAATAAATATTTGAGAAAAATAAAAAAATTTTCTCACCGTAGAATTATGGGTTCAGTATATTATAAATGGGAGTTTCAGGATGTAGAGGAGAGAAACCATGTAGCCGTGGTGAGCTCATATCAGGAAGAGAGAAACCTGAGAGCTGTGATAGTGTTCACGTCGTAGGAGACGCTGTATTGTTCGTATCGAGAGGATCTCCGCAACTGAGATTAAGTTCATGTTGAGAAAATGTCTATAATTGTGACAAGCTTCAAATTTGGAGGGAGGCTTCGTTGATAGTCCAGAGTGGAGTCGGGACAGAGAGCAAGGAAGCGGGAATTCGAGTCTGAGGAAGAACTCACCCAACCGAGCTAAGTATTAATTGTATTTAAGATCAAGGACTAATGTGTGAGAGCATGTTTTCAGTTTATTACTGTGGTAACTGAAAAGACTTTTCATTTAACACATTATTTATGTCAATATATGGTGTCAATCCTAGGTGAGAGCTTGATAGCTGCAGTCGCTCAATTGCGGCCAGTATCCAGTATTCGGGAGATAGTGGGTTTGAACCCCACTGTCGGCAGCCCTCAAGATGGTTTTCCGTGGTTTTCCATTTTCACACCAGGCAAGTGCTGGGGGTGTACCTTAATTAAGGCCACGGTCGCTTCCTTCCCACTCCTAGCCCTTTCCTGTCCCATCGTCACCAAAAGACTTATCTGTGTCGATGCGGCGTAAAAAATCCTAGGTGAAAGGTCAATATGATTTGGTATCTGTCGCTCCGTGAATCGAACTTAAGTCCCCAGCGTATACAATCCTTAGCATCATGTATCCAGTCAAAATACATAAACTGCACTGAAGATAATTTTTTACAAGTAAAGTAAAGTGACCCGGATTTCCGCACTACTCCTTTCATAATGTTTTGCCTTCATTTCAAACTCGGGTATCGCCGCAGTAATCGATACTGACTGGGAGAACTTCTCCCAACCTTCACGGCGTGTGACATAACCACGTCACTCTGGCTGAATGGCATACGCTCATCGGCTTCCTGCCCACCAGGTTAGAGTGCGGGACGATATACCCAGTGAGAACACTTATGTCCTAGACTATACGTTCCTATTCGAAAATTGTTGTATTTCGACCCTGTCTGGCGCTACTTCAGTTTCTAAGCAACCATTGAACCACCCGGTATATCGTCGCTGCGCCTGCGAAAACGAATATGTGATTATGTTTTCGAAGAAATACTGACCCGCAGTACAAATAACATATTGTAACGGAGCGGGGGTGGTAATAAACCGACAGCCGGTAGCATTTAAATTATATAACTAAGTTATACTACTGTCACTTATACTCTAAGGCAGTTCCGCAGTTATACGCGCTGTACACTATCACAGCTACTTTATTCACAGCATGCGCAGAACACAATCTCATAATTCTGTACACTGTTAGTTCACTTTTCCTTGCCGATCCCTTCCACGCTGCACCGGATGCAGCGTTCACTCACAGTAGCTGGACACGAGAGACTCAACTCCTCAACGACAGACAGAACAATAGACCCATTTCTACGGACTACGGACAGAACACTCACTTGACGGCACTCACTGCACTCACTGCACTGTTCAACTGACAGTGTCCATGACTGACTGACTGACTGATTGAAATCCACGTGGCTTCTCTCTCTCTCTCACACACACACACACACACACACACACACACACACACAGTACTACACCCAGTGCTCGCACACAGCACTCCCTCAAGAGTTCTCGCTCAACAGCACTCAACCTTTAGCTCATCCATCCCGCCCTAAATAGGGAGGCTCCAGGCTTCCAACAGCGACCTGAGGCGTCCAGGGAGAGAACAGAGCTATTGAAGAGAAGGAATTGCCTTGCGCTCGTGACTCGTTCCTGTGTACGCGTGCCAGAGGGCGTGGTGCCAATACCTCAGCGAAGTCGACTGCTCAGGAGAGGCCTAGCCAGCTCGCCCCTCCCCGCTTCGGGGCAATAATGGCGGACACAGTCCCGATATGTACGAGAATTATTTGAGGTTTCTCGCAGAATATTGAACTTAGATGACAGAAAATCGGCCAATGTTCTAAGCGATTTTCGCAGGTGTAACCATAACGATACGTTGATCAACGAAATGAAAATGTTATCAAGTTCTGTACTGCATAAATGTCTAGGTGTATTGATTATATTTAATTGGTTTTTAATTCACTATCTCCTCCTAATGGAATCTCTTACCAGTGGACGTCAGAAGCATGTCCAGCAGCTTAGCTTTTAAACATGCCTGTGTCGAAATACTAGGTAAACATGCATGAATCATCAAATTATGACCTGAAAACACCTACTCCTACCGCCTCTTCATCATCATTTCCCTCTTCCTTTCACAGATATTCTTCTTCTTCCTCTTCTTCTACTTCTTACTAATCCTTCTCTTCACCTCTCAACTGAAGGCGATATTTCGGTGTGCTGTAGAAATGTATATATATTTTCTAAACTTTTTCTTAAGTAGTTGTTATAGTAGTCATTATTCATAATGATACTCTTAGTACTCATTATTCATAATTATAATCTTAGTACTCATTGTTCATAATTATATTCTTAGTACTCATTGTTCATAATTATATTCTGCACTTTACGTACGATTTGTATTATATAGATGATATGATCTTGTTTTAAAAGTGTGGTTACTTTTGTTAATGGTATTACTGTTACTATTGTCCATATTATCATATTATTGTCATCAGTAGTTATTATTAAGTGTTCTAGGTTAAGACTGGTTAAGTGTAAGAAAGGGAGTACATCCCTAACTTTTCCAGGATAAATAAAACATATTACTATTACTATTACTAATAATCAGTGCAAATTATGTTCGTAGTTCGATGCGTATAGCTGTTAACATGCATTCGGGAGATATTAAGTTCGAGCCCCACTGTCGACATACCTGAAGATTATTTTGGGTGGTTTCCCACTTTCACACATGCAAATACTGGAACTGTGTGACCATTTCCTTTCCAAACCTGGTCCTATCCTATCTCCTCGTCAGTGTAAGGCCTGTCTATATTGGTGCACCAAAAGGAAATTACAATAAAATAATGTTTCGTGTAATAATAGAAATTTGCTAAAGGAATGACGAATTGTTAACCCCTGTTTTGCAGTATCATGTACCGCTTGCTACATGACGGATGACACGAGCTCTGCCAGACTAAATGTTTTATCCATATTCATCGGCAGCGAGCCCTGTGTACATGAATGTACCATCTAGCAACGGCGGGCACTAACAAGCAACTCAGGTCACATCCAGGTGAGATATTATGTTCATACTGATCACTATTCCACAGTCAACAGCAATAATAAAGCTTCGAGTCAATTGAACAGATAACTTTCAGAATATAGAACTGTTACGCATTTAGTTCCTGATCACATCGACAATGTTTACACCTATCTGGGGAACATTCTCATAAAATATGAGTAGTATATTGTTATGTTACACAACGGACTGGTAATTGCTCCACTCACTCTTATAATTTAAGATATATTATATTGAATTTACATGATAAAAATAGACATTTTTACTTAAATGTTTGGCGAGAATTGGATATCAACGCTAGATATAAAATACTAAATATTGTATTCCCATAGTTCATTCATTTAATGAAGGAAAGTATGGTTTTGGATCTGTCTTAAATTACAGTTTGTCAGAATTTGACATCTGGTCCATACTTATGTGTAGCGCCACACTGAGATCTTTGAAATGTGATTCGGCTGTCGGATACTCACAATAAGGTGCAAAAGAAATATTAGTAACGTTGTCCTTACATATTTGGGAGAAATACAGGGTCACTCATATAAACTAAGACCGTCAAACCGGCGTTTTGACTCTTCGATACGTAAGCTCTCGTATGGGAGGCGCGCACATAGCTCTTGACCTTGCAAGCAGACTGCACGTGTTTGACCTGGCAAGCATCAGTCGCCAGTCAGAATCTCAGCTGTTAACATGGTGAGACAGTTACCATTGCAACACCGTGTCTTCGTACGGAAAAGTTCTGGTTTTATGTTAATGGTTGTGTGAACAGTCATAACTGTATCTGTTGGTGTGCAGAAAATCCTAATGAAGTCCCTCATTATGATGTGAAGATTGGTGTTTGGTGTGCTGTTAGTGCAAGACGAATAATTGAGCCTATTTATTTTCGACAGGGAGGTACCAAGATGACGTTTTGGCGCCGTTCTTCAATCAGATAACGGAAGAAGAAGAATCGCGTGGGTGGCTTCAAAAAGATTCAGCCCCTGCTCATACAGCAGAAGATTTGCATCTTACAGTCAGTGCTGGTCTATTTCCCCCTCGTTCTCCAGATCTAAGCGTGTGATGTTTACTTGTGGCGTAAATGAAAGAAAAAGTGTGTCGAACAAATCCTCACACACTGGAGAAACTGAAAGAAAACATTACGAATGGATTCAAAAACATTACAGTGCAGAACTCACTCAAGTCAGCCAGATACAATGTCTGAATAACCCAGGAAGGATGACATTTCCAGCATTCAAATTGCATATAAGAGTGTAACGCTTAGAGCAGGGCAGCCGTGAGTGACATAATTTCAGCTGAGGCAGATGCCGTAGCACAGAGTACAAACACCATGCGTTCAGTCTTATTTTATATAAGAGACCCTGTATTTTAGTTTTCGCTCAAGCATTTCGTGAGGGCCTCCATATGGAGGGACATGTACAGATTACATCTTACAATTCCCAACAAATACGTGAAATATATTATGAAGATCGTTACCAACTAAGGGCATTATATCAACCACATAAGATAATGGCAGAAGATAATCTGGAGAACCCCCAGTGTTCCTGTATTTATGTATGCAATTAAAACTGGTTTACGCGTAGACAATTGTTACAATAGTTAGAATTTCAGTAGACAGTGCTAGAGTACCCAAACGTGCCACTGTGAACCTAAAATTCCTTCTTTATTTTTTTAAGAAGACATGAGTTATCGCCATAGTCATTTAGAAAAAGCATTTCTTCCAAGACATGCAGTAGCTAGTACTTCGCTGTTCACAACGTGGTGAATGCCCTTCACACACTGTACGCGCTAAATATTGGTCCTAGGAACACCGTATGGTATAGTTCAATACGAGTAACTCAGGGAGGGGGCTTCATTCTCTTTTCTAAATCATTCTATTACTAGATTTTATACTATCTAGATTCTGATACTTCAGTTCATCAGTGATATCACGTGACATGCACAAACTCTTGTCAAGACCAAATGGGCATTCTCTCCTAATCACCCATGGTGGTGTACGTTGTAAATAGGTCATATTTTCAAGCTGTGAATATCGGCATGATAAGAAGTGTTATTGTAATCAAAAACGTCATTTCAGTTAGTGTTTGATGCACTCATATAAGGTAGGAATTGAAGGAATCTGGAGAGACAAACCCAGGTGACCAAGATGCAAACACGCACCAACAGGAGGAAAAAAATGAGGTCGGAGGGTTGATGCATGTATCAACGTTAACGAAGGGCATTTTGAATATTTCATGGTGCATGCTGGTACGCTCTATTCCTTTGTGTTTTCTGTGATTAATTTACCATGTAGGGTTGTATAAAATGTGTTCTAACATGGAAATAAATCGTTTCCGGTCCCATTTGCATATAACTTGTCTTCTTCTACATGTGTGGAACGCGTCCTGAAAGTTTTGACGTAATATTCCTATACTCTGTATGTACTGTACAGTTTCTGTGTGTTATGTCTTCTATTGACGAAATAGGTATATGCAGCAGTTTTTTAGCCAGTGTAGTTATTCGTGATACTTATTTTGACACATTTGGTGTTCTACTCGACTGTATTAAAACCTCCATATAGAATTTGTTGCTCCATAACTTTCAGAATCAGACATGATCTATTGCCAAATCATTTTCCGTTGTTCGTCCAGTTTTACAGTATTCCTTATCGTCAGTGTAATGCCTGCATCTCTATTAAGTTTCTTCTACTAATGGAAGGTCCAAGTTTTAATTTTTACTCTTTTTAGTGCAATGAAACGTCCGTTTGACAACACTTCAAAATTCCAACATTTACATACCGTTAAATTCTGTCTCCCTTGCGCCACGCATGTCCATATTTCAGCAACCTTTACTTGTGATTTTCTATCTACATCTCTGTTTTTATAATGGTAGTAGGATAATAAAAAAAGTAACCTCGTGTCCTCACTCCGAGGTTGTGCAGCTCTTTTGAGGCACAACCCCATTGGAGGTGAGCTGCATGTACCATTTCAACTGCATGTACCATTTCAACCATATACCAGCCCTTCTGCCATTCTTAAATTTCTAGCAGTACCGGGAATCGAACCCGGGCTCCCGAGGACGGCAGCTAATGACACTAACCGTTACGCTATGGAGGCGGACAGTAGGATAATGAATAGTCCTTTTTCACATCATCACCACCACCACCACCACCACCACCACCATCATCGGGAACAGCAGCAGCATCAAATATTTATATTCAGCCATCGATCGATAATGATCCACATTAGACAATTTGTTCTTGGCTAAGTAATACGTGGTTGCCAGCCATTAAGGATTTACGTAGGTAATCGTCCCTGTTCTTTAACTAATGTTACTACTACTACTACTACTACTACTACTACTACTAAACGTTTTCATTCCTCCCCTGAAGGGGGAGGCGGGCCACTTAGACGGTGACGCCGTCTCTCAGGCCGGGAGATTTGTTACGGTGAAGGAGATGTGCGGAGAAGGTGACGGGGTGGGCGGCCGTGGCCTATACTGCGAACTGTCCCGGCATTCGCCTTAGTGCAGGAGAATGGAAAACCATGGAAAACCATTCTCAGGACAGCCGACGGGTGGGATCAGGCGTGAAGTCCGGCACTGTGCCCCGGGCCCGTCTCCCGAATGCAGAGGCGTAGAGCCACGATAGAGCCGTGGCCAACTTTCCTCTGCTCGGTTGGCCCGTCAGAGTACAGAGCATATGGGACAACAACCCACTCTGCATCTACCGACGAACTAATGTTATTTCGTATCGTTCTTTTCCAAATTCGTACGTTCCTCATCACCAGACGGTTTTACACTTTCCATTCTTCAGCTGTTCTATTCTTCTATCCTGGGTGTCTTTCGTTAAACTTTATTTTATTTTATAATTTTTGTTTTTACTTACTTCTTTTACCACATTCATCCCTGATTCTGCTGATGACCTTTTTGTTACTTAGCACGCACACACGGTGTAACAAGGAACACCTGAGTTGGAGCTTAGATGGTGTCGTCAACTCCCGCTTGGAATGCTAGCGCTGTGCCAGCATACAGCGAGCCATCTGGTGACGAATACCGTGGGATGAATATTTTAGGATTACTTTGTACGCTGCTGGTGATTTTTCTCTCCATTCTTTCAGAAAAAAGTTCCATAAATATGGCGTTAATATATGCTTATAGTAGCTATTTCAATTGTCTGTATGACACAGCGAACTGCGCGTTCAAATAAACCTTTTTTTCGTCATATAAAGTTTCATATATCAGATGTCCGAAATTTTCGGTCATTTTACAAATCTTAAAATACTGGTACTTCTATACTTTGTAAAAATTAAATCTCTGATCACTTCGTAAATGGTCTGAACCTTGTTTAAATTCAAACTGTAGTTTGACAGATCGATTACTTGATAAAGCAAACGCAGTTACTACTAAAGTATATTATGATACGCTGAATACTTTTAAGGCTTAAGGGTAAACTAGTATGATGGTATGTTCGATTTCTTTTATATCCCTTAATGATCTCCAAGTAACTCCGAGTAAGGAATTAGGAATTGTGATAGAAGAGTTCTCAGCACTTAACGAGTTGAAACAGAGTACATCTTCAGAATTCAAACATCTACGTTCCTAATTCTCTGTACGAGCTTCATATCATTTCACTGGAGCGGGTTTCACCCAACAGATTCGCTTTCCCGCGTCGAACTCAAGATGTAGCGCTTGCCTTAGATGCGTTCTACCAGACGAACATGAAATAATGTTATTTTCTTTCACTTCTTTCAATCTGTATCGTAAGATGAAAGCATATAGCATTCAAGATAAGTAGAAATGGCTCTAAAGTAGTCTTGTCTAGATGACAAAGGGGATTTAAATCTTATTCCAGTATGATTCTAAAAGAGATTCTCGTTCCTGACTTCTCAACATGTGGGTTCTCAAACCACGGGTCACGAGGCTCTTCCAAAAGCAAAAAAATCATATGATATGAGATAAAAGATGAAAATTTCTTCTCAATAAACACGTAGCAAGAAATGCTTAATTTCCTGAATAAACACCTATCATAAAAGTAAGAAAAATGAGATAGTAAAACGAAATCAACCATTTTACTAGTTCTGGCTCGAAGATATCCTAAGAGTGAAGAATTAAAGAATTACGTGTGTTCTCAGCATTAACAGTAAAACTTAAAATTACCGGCTTACACTGGCCTAGTTTGAAATAGGTAACATTACCAAAAGAGACAGTTAAAACTGTGCTAAACCTGATTAGCTCAGTGACTTAAATACTGGCTTTCCAGTCAGAAAGTTGAGGTTCGAATCCTGGCCGATCCTGGCATGAGATTTCTTTCTCTAAAAGTGCGTGGCATCCGGAAGGGCACCCAGTCTTAAACCCCTGGCCAAAATCGAAATGAGCCTGAGTGGCTCAAATGACCTCAGAATAGCTAATATGATCTGAAAAAAGTTTAGGTCCAGCTTCTTGGCTACATCTTCGGTGTACTGGTCTTCGGTTCAAAGGGCCCCAGATTCGATTTCCGGTCCAGCCGAGGGTTTAAATGTGTATTTCTCTGATTCGAAGTCTGTGTGTTTGTTTTCATCTCAGTACACTTTCCTTTATACTTACGCATTACACTACACTACCAATCACCACAGAAACACGCAATAACAAATATAACCCTCCACATAGGGTTGGAATCAGGAAGGGCTCCGGCCTAAAAAATCGCCCGAATTCATATCAAGTGCCGACCCAATAAATTTGGATTAAGGCTAGGAACAAGACCAAAAGAGACTGTTCAGGCTAGTCTAGTTTCAATTAGATGTAAAACATGGATTATCAAAGTAAGGTAACCTAGATATTCCTAAGTCTACATGTTCAGTATTTATTTATTTATTTATTTATTTATTTATTTATTTATTTATTTATTTATTTATTTATTTATTTATTTATTTATTTATTTATTTATTTATTTATTTATTTATTTATTTATTTATTTATGTGCCTCTAATTTTAAATTAAACAGCCATGAATATCTAATGAAATATCTTCGACTATACTAACTAAATTATTTGAACGTAAAACGAAAGAAAGAAAAGAATAATATGTAAATGAACTTCCAAATATCCAGCAAAAAGGAATCTTTGCCTTATAATTTACAAACAAAAGTTTTTTTTACCTTTACAGGCTCTGTCAAAGCTACAGAATAAATCTACGGTTGCATTCATTGAGCTGCCGGGCTGAGTAGCTCACATGATAGAGCGCTGGCCTTCTGATCTCAAGTTGGAGTGTTCGATCCCGGAATTTTTACCCGACAGGAATCTATCATCAGTACATCATACATTCATAAAGAGAGAGCTGCATGTCCTTGGAAGTTAGTAATGGCTGTAGTTTCCCGTTGCTTTTAGCTGTGTGGCAGTATCAACATAGCTAAGTAAAAATAAATATCATTACTCGGCGATATTAGTCAATCAAACATACTGCCGCCCTTGCAACTTGCAACTTTCCATCAACCATTCATTAGTCTGATCCCTCGACACCAGGCGAGTTGGCCGTGCGCGTAGAGGCGCGCGGCTGTGAGCTTGCATCCGGGAGATAGTAGGTTCGAATCACACTATCGGCAGCCCTGAAGATGGTTTTCCGTGGTTTCCCATTTTCACACCAGGCAAATGCTGGGGCTGTACCTTAATGAAGGCCACGGCCGCTTCCTTCCAACTCCTAGGACTTTCCTATCCCATCGTCGCCATAAGACCTATCCCTGTCGGTGCGACGTAAAGCAACTAGCAAAAAAAAAAAAAAAAAAGATATCTCGACAGATACCCATCCCGTAAGGTTGCAACTAAGGCTCGATTGTCTGCTTCATCGGGACTTACAAGCCTCCCCGCCACAGCAAGGTCACATGGTTCCAAAATATATTACAACAATATATTAAATAACTAATATGCTACAAAAATATATTACAAAAAGTAATATATTTTATTAGATTTAGAAGAGACAACATAGTGCCTGTAATTATTACATGAGATACTGCATATTTACTGTGACTGAAGATTTATTTATTTATTTATTTATTTATTTATTTATTTATTTATTTATTTATTTATTTATTTATTTATTTATTTATTTATTTATTTATTTATTTATTTTAACGTCTCAGTAATTCGCACAAATTTTCGGCAACGGTGGTGTTGGAATGAGCTAGGACTGGGAAAGGCTTTCAGATAATTCCCCAGCATTTGTCTGGTGTGAAAATGAGAAATCAAGGAAAACAAATTTGTCCACCATCCCGAATACAAGCTTGCACGACCCGCGCAACACGGCCAGTTCGCTCGCTAAATATTCGTATAGCATGTAAACGCGAAATCTCGAAGTTATGCGTCTCTGTCAACGTAAGGGGTTATTTCTAAACACGGGCAAAATATGATGAAATTTCATATTAAAAACCGTGGCTGCTAGCGCTGATGGAACAACGATTCTTACTATTTACGGTGTGTAGAATTCACTTCGTATGAAAACGAGCTCGGTGTGGTTTCCCATTTTCACATCAGGCAAATATTGGGACTGGACCTTATGGCCACGGCCGCTTTCCTATGCCATCGTCGCCATAAGATCTGTCTGCAAATCAACTTGTAAAAAATTTCGTGTGAAGAAATATTTGTTCCATAATATTTAGGAAAGAAGTTCACATTCCACGAGCATACTTCATGTTTTGTAGGAATTACGATTTTTCGTTTTCAGAAATGTAAACCGTAATTTTTTTTCATATTTTTCATATTTCCATATTTTTTGCCTTCAATATTTCCATTAGCAATGAACTGGGCTTCACAAAAATCCAATACACTACCTCCAACAACAGTCTAGTAACGCTGACAGACTTTCTCCTTTCATCTCTCCAAGCAACCCAGGAGCAGGTGCTCTACTTTATCGTACAAAACAATAGTGGCAGAAGATGCAACCTTTTGGCCAGAATTTTTAATATTCTTCTTCTTCCACTTTTTCCACGGGCGCGAGTGCGTCGCACACGTGGATTTGGCCCTGTATTACGGCCGGATGCCGGTTCTGACACCAACCCTATTGCGCCGGTTGTCTGAATATGAAGAGAAATCTGTTGAGACAAACACAAACATCCAGTTCCCAAGCCAGAAGAATTAAGACGCGATTAAAATCAACGACCCGGGCGGGATTCGAACGCGAGACTCACTGAACCGAAGGCCTCAACGCTGGTCATTCACCCAAGGTGTCGGACAAAATTTTGAAATTTGTTAACTCCAGCTAAATTAACTTGAGGTTTATTTCATTTTCTCGGTGTAATGGTTTCATGAGCCTTGAAATGCTATAAGATTATCGTATTTTTATCTGACTCGCTGGCTGAATGGTCAGCGTACTGGCCTTCGGTTCAGAGGGTCCCGGGTTCGATTCCCGACCGGATCGGGGATTTTAACCTTCATTGGTTAATTCCAATGGTCCGTGGGCTGGGTGTTTGTGCTGTCCACAACATCCCTGCAACTCACACACCACACATAACACTATCCTCCACCACAATAACACGCAGTTACCTACACATGGCAGATGTCGCTCACCCTCATCGGAGGGTCTGCCTTACAAGGGCTGCACTCGGCACGAAATTATTATTACCGTTTTTTGTTGTTGTTTTTTTTTACAATTGGCTTTACATCGCACCGACACAGATAGGTCTTATGGCGACGATGGGACTGGAAAGGGCTAGGAGTGGGAAGGAAGCGGCCATGGCCTTAATTAATGTACAGCCCCAGCATTTGTGTGATGTGGAAATAGGAAACCACGGAAAACCATTTTCAGGCTGCCGAGAGTAGGGTTCGAACCCACTATCTCCCGAATGCAAGTTCACATCTACGCGCCCCTTACCACACGGCCAACTCGCTGGGTGTGATTTATTTTATTTGGTATCGTATTATGGAATACTAGCTGATCTACCCATGCTTCGGTACGGAATTCTACATTGTATACAGAATTTTAGGTTAGGTAGTGTACACGTTGTAAGATTGTATTAAATTGCATAGCTCTTACCGTTACCCCGGAAATACGATGGGGAAGTCACCAAACGTCTTTTCTCATGTAAAGACTGGGTTAAGAAAATTTCATTGTAATGTTAGACACTCTTGCCTACCATCAGTCACAATCTAGTTGGGGAACTTTCATTATAATGACAGACACTCACTCTCCATCTACCTTCTTACATTTTCGGAAAGAAAAACTTAGTGGTTTCCCCAACTAAAATCAACATACGTCATTACAATGACGTCAGTAGAAATGTCGCGCGTAAAAACAATGCTACCGTATGAAATACACGATCAAATGAAAAATCACACATTTTCTCACTTTTAACGAACAGTACTACGGTGCCGATCTATCAGTCCTAAAGTTGGAGAGCTGGAATGACCAGGCCATAGACAGCCGTAAACACTCCTCTGCCGTATTCCGTTAAGTTTTCATACTGCTCATTCAATCAGCGCGTCAGAGTAGGGATCGAATTGCCGGAATACTACGATGAAAAACTGTGTTACGTACCAGTAGTATCAGAAAACTTATGAACCAGAGGAAGGGCAAGAAGAAAGTTATCTAACTCTCCGGCTATATCCCGCCAATTTTCAGGTAGACTGTTATGTTGGATACGCAACAGTAATCCCATCTATCGGAGATGAGTGCCAGCATAAGGGACAAAGAACATAACAACAAACAATGGTCAATGTAATGATATTGTTGATCAATTTTATGAGGTTTGGACATTGTAGGCCTTCAGATTTAGTTTTCTTCTGACTCTGAAATACCACTCTTGCCACAGTCGGCGCGGTAAAATTGAATAAAACATAAATGATCGGAAATGGTATTCTCTATAATTTGTGTTATGTAGTACTTTTCGAAAGGACCAATAACATGGGTATTTAAAAATTAAATTTTAGACGCCTTCCCGTAAACTGCCATTTCATCCAAAGTGAATAAAATTATGTATAGCCTAGACTTTAGTTTCTTATTCTCCTACTCTACATACCGATTTTGATTAAATTCTGTTTACCCGTTTGCTTGTGGCTCGGCGTTGACATGGACTTAGCAACAAAAATACAAATTCACGAATAGCTCTGTTATCACAGCCGGTACGGTAAAATGTATAAGACGTAAGTGATCGTAAATTTAATTATATATATAAATTTAGTTATTTAGTAATCATCTATATGACCACTATTAACATAAATAGTTGAGAATTAAATTTTAGGCCTTCCCCTAAGCTACCATTTGACTCAGCGTCAATAAAATGATTTATAGCCTAGATTGTAGTGGCTCATTCCCAGACTTTACATACCTGTTTTCATCAAATTCTCCTAGGCCTTTTTCTCGTAATGCTCGTAGATAGAGACAGACAGACAGACAGACAGACAGACAGAAATTACAGAAAATTTAAAAATGCATTTCCTTGTTACCGTGGACTCGTCCGATACAGAAATTCCCTCCTTTTTAAATTCTGAGCAATGTACAGACAAAATTCTTACGGTATTTTACATATGTAAATGTTTTAAATTTTCTTTACGTCGCACTGACACAGATAGGTCTTGCGGCCAATTGCTCGGTATTGTTAAATATAGACAAACCTTAATCTATAAAGGCTATTTTAGTAAATAAAGATTTAAACCTTCTCTAAAGTATTTACCGACAATGATATAACATTAAAATGTATAATTTGTTTTGAATATTGTGAGTGTCTCTACCAAAATATCCTTAGCCTAGTTTTCAGAAAACCTCGTATTCCTTTTCCAGTGTTCTCTCGAAGAACAGCTGTGTTTTATGGAGTTTAGAACTGTTATTTGGTAAACTTTTCCCAAACACGCTGGTTGGTTCAACATTTATGACCGGCGTCGGTCGTAGTCGTAAGAGATGAGCCACTGTTCTCACGCCATTAATCTCCCCAGTCTGAAGCGGCACACGCTCGTTGGGTTAAGGGACGCTAGTTAACCATGAGTAAAGAAATTGCTTTGGATATCCCTGGACTATCGCAGCTGTTGCAGCGCACATACGAGCTGTTGAGATAGGCTGCGTGGCCTGCACCGCGGAGTGGAGTGTCGCATTGGGTCGATGATCGTATCCATACCCGTACCCCGCTCCCTGCCCTACCTTACCACACACCTGGCGGCCGGCTTGGAGGTCTGCATCGCACCATTCCAACAACCATCATGATCTAGAGCATGGGTTCCCTGGCTGGGGGGAATTATCCCTGCGGGGGTAAAACAGCTTTTCTACGATGGTAATAATGCTGGTAATTTTTGGTATGTAGGTAACAGAATGACAGATCGGCGCCACGTGGCTTGCGCTCTCTGCATGTACACTAATAGAAAGCATGGCGATATGCGTTTAGGTACTATGCACGCGAACCTTTTCTTGAGCCCTGAGGTCCCTAGTGCTGAATCGGTAGACCTCGGTTATCTTCGACATCCATATTGGCAACCTTTGAAACACAAACTATGAATCGCTTATTCATCGCTTTGCGACACCTGGCGTACACTTTACGAACTAGTACAATTGTTGTTTACACAGCAAAGCCAAACTATATCATTCATGCTAGGAACAAGATTCGCATCGAGAAATGTTATATAATGTTAAATAATGTATATGTGACACAGTTGTTGACGTAAGATAATAAATGTTTAGAAAATTCATATCGATCGATCATATTATCGATTCAATTCAGATTTCATTTCCATTCAGTTGGTAGTATAACCGGAACTGGCAGCACTCCCTCCTTACTCCTCACCCCGTAAAAATCGAGCTCAAGAAAAAGTTCGCGTATAGTAGGCAGCCTCTCGCTGAAGTCTGTCGTCGTGCCTGCTTTCTCGCATGAGGAGGAGAGGTATGAGGGCGCAAGCAGACCGACAAGAAGGACTCAGTTTGAATTTTCCCGAGCACTAACCCGCACGTTTTTTTTTTTCCTTTACGTCGCACCGACATAGATAGGTCTTACGGCGACGATTGACTCGCAAGTTTCGTTTGTTTTGCATTGTACTTAATATCAAGCTGTACAAGTGTACATACTGTTCTACAAGATCCTACGTCCCGTTCTAAAATTATATTGCCGGGCTGAGTGGCTCAGACGGTTAAGGCGCTGGCCTTCTCGCCCCAACTTGGCAGGTTCGATCCTGGCTCAGTCCGGTGGTATTTGAAGGTGCTTAAATACGTCAGCCTCGTGTCTGTAGATTTACTGGCACGTAAAGGAACTCCTGCGGGACTAAATTCCGGCACCTCGGCGTTTCCAAAAACCGTAAAAGATAAGTTAGTGGGACGTAAAACAAATAGCATTATTATTATTAAAATTATATTTGTATTACTTTGTAGGTAAGTACCAGCAATAATAATGTCCACTTCTTTTGATGTGGTTTATCAATATCGTTGTTAGTAAACCAGTTATTACACATCATGGGGTTATTTTCATGCAATACATTGAACGACAGAATAAAAGTCGTTATCCAGTAGTAAGTAGTTAATGTATTTTTCTATTGTCAGTTCATTTCGTAACAGTGTTTAACGATTGTTTTAGATGACATGAATTCTACATCCGAAAAAGAAAAGCACTCGTATAAAAAAACATTTCTACAATGGGGTTTCACGAATATTGTTGACTGGAATATAAAAAGCCGCAGTTTGTTACGCGTAATAAAGTTCTTAGTGCAGAGAGCATGAAACCGAACAAACTGAAAGAACATTTCCACAAAGTTCACAAGGAGTTGGCAGGTCAAGACATTGGATTCTTAAGAGAAAAGAGTGTGTTCTGAAGCCTTCGCGATTGGATTTCATAGGAAATGTTCAAAAGGCAACTGAATCTTCTCTTCAAGCTCCGTGTGAAATTGCTTAACGCATTGGTATAAACAAAAAATCGCACACTGTAGGAGAGGAACTCATCAAACCTTGTTTGTGCGATGCGGCGTCGCTCGTTATTGGCGAGCAACACACGGTTAATATTAATCAAACATCATTTTCCAATAAAACAGTTCAAAATCGTATTTTAGAGTTGAGTAACGACATTTTGGCAACCGCCATTTCTGATATTAAAGAATGTTCTATGTTTGCGCTGCATTCGGACGAGTCACCCGATGTAGATTCGTGTTCGCAATTACTAATATTTACTCGGTACATTAAAGATGACCGTGTAAAAGAGGGATACTTGTTTTCAAGTCTTTGCCCAACACTACTCGCGGCGAAGATGTATTCAAAACGCTAAAACAGTTTATAATGTTATAGACTTACCGTCCCACTAACTACCTTTACGGTTCTCACAGCTAAAACAGTATATTGCGGAAAAAGGACTGGGCAGGCCAAAGCTAGTACAGAAGTATATTCGTTCTGGATTTCAAGCACTCGTGAAACAAGTTGGCCCTCAAGTTTTATCTCATCACTGCATGACACACCGTTACGCTTTGGCTGTTAAGGCGCTTACTTCAGATTTACTAAGCGCGTTGAGTGATGCACTAAAAATTGTGAATCATATACGTGGCAGCACTACGAATTTCAGATTATTCAAAGTTTTGAGCGATGAAGTTGGTGCCAGATTTAATGGTCTTTTGTACCACACTGACGAACGCTTTTTGTCGAGAGGGAAAGTTGCAAACAGGGTTTATGAGCTCCCTGAAGAAATAGGATTGTTTCTCGAAAACCAGACAACACAAAAAGGAAGAGAGTTGTACTCAAACATAAAAGATAAAATATTTGTTGAAATGCTGGGATATCTTGCTGATTTTTTTCAGTGAAATTAACAGTCTGAATATCTTATAACAAGGAAATATGACGAATATCTTGATAGCACAGGATAAATTTGCAAGTTTTCTACATAAATTGAAAATTTACCAACGCATAGTTCAAGTTCGCGATATGTCTATGTTTGCACAACTGTTTGAACAATTGGTAAATGACGAATCTAAAAAAATCACTTTTGAAAATACCGTGATTCACCTTTATCTGAATAGTCTCACTCATGCAATATTTTCCGGGCTTGGACAACCGTCAGTCCAATATTCTTGGATATTAAGACCATTTTCAACTGATGATGAAATATTTAAAACCGAAGATGTCAGCCAAAGTAAAAATTTTCGGACTACTCGAGGATAGCACTTTTAACTGTCATTAAGAAAGTACATTGAAATTGTGATCTACTATATTTCGTATATTTTTGTGAAATTTTATGATTAATAAAGACTGTTTGCATGCATGTGTTGTTTTCTTCGATCACATGTTACTGGTTGTGGGGGGGGGGGGTAAAATCACTTTCCGTCATAGGTCATAGGGGTAACAAGACTTAAAGGTTAGGAACCGCTGATCTAGAGGTTAGCATATTAGTAATTTACAGGCTGGAGTGGGTTCGAATCTCGACTTTTCCATGAAAGGCTCAAGTCCCAGTATGAGGACTGGTGATGGTATTGGTGATTATTGTTTTAAGAGGAAGTACAACCGGACAAACATCTTATCTTAATACTAATCAAAGGAAAACTAGCAGATGCCCGACAGTTCAGAGAATGAAGGCTTCTTCTTCCTTATCTTCTTCTGGAAGTGCCATATCGTCAATGAACGTTGGCGGTCAATCTGGTCCAGGCCTCCCTATTAACAGCTGCTCTAAATAACCCAGCTGATGATAAATTGGACCTCTGGCGGAGGTTTCCAAACGAGGAAATGGGTCGCCACCCAGGACCTCTTCTTCTATTTACTATTCCTTGACATATGAGTTGTTGGAGGTGGTATTTCTCGTTTCGCATCATGTGGAAAGGAAGGGTTGAGAAGGACGTGAAAATGGAAGAAACCCTAGAAAACCTAATACCGTCAATTTCGAAAAAAGTAGTAGCTGGCCAAGAGAGGTCGGATAAGAAAGATGAGAAGACTGCCACAACTACATCACAATAATGAAATTATCAGTAGCATTCGCTGATGAGCAGCCCATTAGTGTAGGTAATATGGCACTACTATGAGTGAATATGCTCTGATGTAAAAAAGTGGTGTATAATTTCCCTGTGGAAATATCACTTCATTAAATGGAACTCAAATATGTATGGAATTTGGAGTCTAGAAGTGTAGGATTCAGTGCATCCAAAGGGGTAAATTGACTCAGGGCCTTATATAATGTATGTTTCTCAGTCATGGCTATCCATCAATACACATCACAGCCTGCAGATTACACCGACTATCTGAACTCTAACACTCCTATTTGATAATATATAGCAGGGGTGGCCACTAACCTTAATTTTAGGAGCCGCAAATTTAGGATCAAATTTAGGAGACAAAACTGGGAACATGTAAAGAAAATGGTTTATAAAATGAAGAGACGTTTTTCATTTTATAACAAATGAAGGAATATTTTCTACACTACACAGAACGTTATTGTTCAGGTACACATCAAGGAATGAAATTTTACTTTTGCGAAGTGCTTTTTTGAGTCTTCATTTTTGCTGTTAGTTTTTTTTTTGAAATCTGGCTAATAATTGGTAAGCCCAGTTCGCACAAGTTAACTTAAATGTTCATCAGTAGGTTAAGATCGATATTTAGGTTTAATGAATTTAAGCGTTGAGTACAGTGATTCACACACACATGTAATCCCAAAGATTGAGATAAGTCTCTTAGCACACTCTTTTGTTAGTGGGTATTTTTCTTCTGAAGCATTCTTCCAAAAGTCTATGGTAGAAACGCCACTTCGTTTGAGTCCTTTTACTCCTTCGTCCTCTTGCATTTCTAGTAGCTCCAACTCTACAGCTGCTGTATCCTTTGCTATTGGTGATGAAACAGGACAGCATCGCCCACAACATCAACAGCAAAAGGATTTTCCAGGAATGATGTTGAAGGTTTAATTGATCTCAAATCATTAAATAACGTTAAGCCGCACATCGCTGCTACTGACTACCGCCGGTCCCGAGATGTTGTTAATTTCAATTAATTATATAAATTAATTTTACTCTGAGCTTGGTGTCAAGAGCCGCACGAGACTGACTCAAGAGCCGCATGGCCAGCCCTGATATATAGATACAGTGGAACCTCGATATCTCGAATCACCTCGGGAGCTAAATTTATCAATACTTTAGCCCTGGAGAGAAGACTTTCACACGCGCGGAACGATTGTCGTTTGTTTTCCCGCTCGTTGTCTTCTTCGGAAGGGTGTTGTCAAGCGGTGCTCAAGGCTGCCAACCTCTCTACTTAGGAACTAATGAGTGAGTGGTGCTTTAATACATGGTGATGGTGATAATTTATTGTTACATCATTGGTATGGACCGGTTCTTGCCGTGTGGACGGTTAGGATAGGATCTGGACAAGACCTGTGATATAGGGACAAGGGAATGGGCACTTTTATTGTGTTGGGGTTGGTAACGGTTTATGATTATCATAACTGACGGGAATGAGATCACGTACCACTTTACGTTGGCCAATAGGAATGCAAGTGGCTACTTCAGCAATTAAAATCGCGTGTAATACTCTTCATTAGGTTATAAAAGTAAATGTACTTCTTGGGGCGGGATGGTGGGTTCTTGAACATCGCTATAACCACATCTCTCGTCTGAGACGCATTCCAAGTAAGATTTCATTAATTTCCACTTACTTATAACGTTAGAAAAATCTTGTCTCCAGAGCTGGAGTTTTACCCTAAATTGTATTTCAATATATAGAGAAAGTTTTCAACAGTAGGCCTCCTTAAAAATATTCAAACAAACTCTATTTTACGGCATCACTTTAATTATCATAGCAACAGTGTACAGTAAATACAGTAGTGAAAAAAGAAACATACCTCCGTTAACACTTCCGGAAAAAATCCATTAGTTAATCTTTCCTCCCTTCACGTTGAAACTTCTTGTCAAAACCACGCAACCGAGATTCGTGAATGGAGCTTGTCATCCGCGACTTCAGGGGGTTGCCTTCGTACTGGCCTATTATTAATTCATACCCAAGAAACAGTGAGGCTTCACCTATTTTCCGATCACTAGAGGTTTTAGTTTTTCAGTTGCCGTCATATTAGCTCCCAGCATCAGTGTAACCCTTTCTTTACTTGTTAACTGTTCCTCACAAACCACAAATACCGTATTGCACAGTTAACGTTGCACAAAATTCGAAATACAGAGTAATTTTTGCTTCAAGGGAGGAGATGTTTGCTTCAAGGGAGGAGATGTTTGCTTCAAGAAATTCGTGTAGCCGAATTTGGAGTAATAGAAAAATAAATACACGTGGAGAATAGGACAAACAGCCGGACAAATTAAGTTACTTCAAGATACTGAAAATTCGAATAAATGAGGTTCGACTGTATGTCGTCATGACCATCCGTCAATACTTCTCATCACAGCCTGCACCATTGCTAGGTAACATCCGTTCACACATTGCATCGCTAATTTCGTGACTAAAATGTTCAGATGAACCCCAGTCATGAGCCATACCGTATTTTGTGTCAACTACAACTTATGCATCCATAACGGCGTGTGTTCATTCCTTACGAATACGCATTTCAAGAAGTGAAAATATTAAATCCATGGAACGGCACGTCTAGAGCCTCCGTGGCTCAGGCGGCAGCGCGCCGGCCTCTCACCGCTGGGGTTCGTGGTTCAAATCCCGGTCACTCAATGTGAGATTTGTGCTGGACAAAGCGGAGGTGGGACAGGTTTTTCTTCGGGTACTCCAGTTTTCCCTGTCACATTTCATTCCAGCAACACTCTCCATTATCAATTCATTTCATCTGTCATTCATTAATCGTTGTCCCAGAAGAGTGCGCCAGGCTTCGGCAGCCGGCACAATTCCTATCCTCGCCGCTAGATGGGGCTTCATTCATTCCATTCCTGACCCGGTCGAATGACTGGAAACAGGCTGTGGGTTTTCGTCTCCTAACGGCACGTCTCTGCACGTTTTTTCACGGCTGTCAACATTAAATAAACAGCATTAAAATGTAATTAAGACATACGTGGATTCGCTTTTGGAATGTACAGTAACTGAGCTAGCCGCACGCAAACTTTGAACGGAATCGTAGCTTAACACCTCAACAACCTCCCTTGTAAGTGAAAGCATTGTTAGGATCACCTAGGAGCCTCATGGCCGCAACTAACGCTTCCTGGAGGGTTGCCCAGGTCAGACACCTCTCACGACAGGATAAGTTTAGTCTCAGAAGTGTCGGCGGTGGTGTTTTAAGAAGTACAACTTTGTAACACTAGTTGGAGGAAAAATCGGAAGATATCCAACACTTTGAAGAATACAGGTATCGGCAAAAGAAAGGAAGGGCGTGAATAATAAAGACCCCAAACTTAGTGGCCTGGCAGGGGATATCGTGGATGTGTACTACCGTCTCCACCCACAGAGGACCATTCGGTCTCCTGAAGACAACTGAGAGGTTAAATAGGTTCTTGCTAGGTGTGAATTCCCTCTTTACTTCATAGGAGGTACTGAACCCTTGGGTCACTCGTCGATGGTCGGTCATCTGCCACAGCTGCTCCGGTAGAACGTTCAACTCTTGAAACCCTAAGGCGTTACGGAACTATTATTGCCACTTCGCCGACCGATCGACTGGATTGAGAGGAAGGCATAACTACTTCATATGAGAGGCAAAATATGCTTACTTAAATTTACTAAACTAAAAGTCCAATTAAAATTCGGTTTGCAAAATACAAGAGACACATTTGACGACAAGATGTTCGAAAATAGCTGAAAAAAGTAAATTAAATTCATATAGTCTTCTTTTAAATATAGGGTGGAATTGAAATGTGAGGACGGCAAAACCATGAAGAAACCACAAAAAAACTGAAAATCGGACACTCAGACTCCAAATTAAAACTGTGAGTTAATTGAAATGGTAGAATCTGAAAATGTTCTTGTAGAACGAAACATGTCATTCTTTGTATAATAATGTGTACTTTTTGCAGGTATGATCATAATGCTATAATTTATACTCAAACTGTTGTGCGTTTGACAGACTGGAAAGTTTTTATGTTACATTTAATTCAATTTAAATGATCCGTGTAAAATTTAGCTTTTGCACCTGAACTCCAAATTTACATTGAACTAGGGTTGTCCACCGGTTATAACTTAATCGAATCAAACTACCTTCCATTTGCCTTGCGACGGTTAGCCTGTAACTATGTATGACAAATCATGGTTGCAATGTCCGGCTCCATGGCTAAATGGTTAGCGTGCTGGACGTTGCTCCAGAGAGTCTCGGGTTCGATTTCCGGTCGGGTCGGAGATTTTAACCTTAAATGGTTAATTCCCTTGGCTCAGGGACTGGGCTTTTGTCCCCAAAATCCCTAAAACTCACACACCACACATAACACTATCCTCCACCACAATTACACGCAGTTACCTACAAATGGCAGATGCCGTCCACCCTCATCGGAGGGTCTGCCTTATAAGGGCTGCACCCGGCTAGAAATGGCTACACAAAATTAATTATATGGCTGGAATAACTAAGAAATATAAAAGGATTTCGCAACACCTAATTTCACCACAGAACACCCTTAAGTTACTGTTAACCCAATGCTCAAATAAGCATTACCACAAAATATGTTTGAAAGGAACCAACAAATGATCAGGAAGTAATTTTACTTGGTATGTTCAGAAGGAACAAAAGGATGCTGAATAATTAATTAACCACACATTCTGAGGAAACGCCAAAATAATGAAGCTAAAGGAAAGTGTCATTCGCTTGAAAAATATTAACAAATCATCTTGACGTTTCATGAGTAGTGGATACCAACCAAAAAATATATAGATTTCACAACACAGCTACAGTTTGAATGACAGAAGGGGCTACTCTTGAGGCACTTAGACAGACCACGGACTTCGTCTAAAAACGACATTGCGTTCCTTGTTCCATTTCAGTCTAGCTGAAATTTGCAAGTTAGAGCGTCAGTTCCCTTCTTCATTTCAATTGTCTATAGGGCGTCATTTTAAATATAACCGCATGTTATTACCGTTATTGTATAATATGTTTCTACACTTTGTATATCTGAAATGGTGCCTCGGTAGTTTGGGCAAGAACTGCACCACAAGATGTAGTGGCAGTCAGTGCTAAAAATACAATGGTTTTATGATAATTCCATTCACTCGATCCATTGGTAAGTTTTCAGGCAGGAAGCATTCCTGTTACTAAATTAATAGTGACTAATTAGTTTATAGATCTGCAATACTTCAACTATTTGGTCACATTTAAAGTGTCCCCGGAAATGTGTGTGTGAAGTTACAAACTTTCAAAAACACTTGACTATTGTTCGTAACTTTCCAGACCGTTGGCTAACTCTTCCTTGAGTTAGTGCAAAACGAAGAAATAAGGAAAAGGAACTGCCCACTACAACATTGCAAAACAAATAGAAAACTTCGGTGGGTTAACCCGAAGTTTTACGAAGTTTCAGACCAGTCTAAAGTTTTAAACTCAGGCGTGTTCTGGTTGTCACAATGCCAAGGAATTACTTAAAATAATCTCAACGGAACACAGACACTTTTATTTGCTGTGGAGATGCGTCCTATGAACTCATTATTGCATCAGAGAGGCCCCTTGAAATCAGAATCATTTTCAAAATCATCATCATCATGAAATATCGGAATCACAGTTGTCTGTGTCTGTTAGGTCATCAGGCCAGAGGCTGGTTGGATCCTCAAATAGCACCACCAAGGTTATGCGGTTATAAGGAAACAGCAAAAGCCGAAGGTGGCGCCAAAATGAGGTGTACTGGCCAAGGTGAGGAGTGAGGTAGTTTGCCATTGCTTTCCTCAGTGGGCTGGAAAGTGCAATTGAAGCACGACTGGCCCTATGAGAAACACCTTGCATAACAATCAGACGCAGAATGTCGGGCAGAACGAATCTCTGCCCACAACTTCGTATGTGTGGAAATGAAATTTATGGCAATGTATAGAACTGATGAACAGTGGAAACTGTATCAAAATGCGTTCAATACGTTGATTGATTGATTGATTGATTGATTGATTGATTGATTGATTGATTGATTGATTGATTGATTGATTGATTGATTGATTGATTGATTGATTGATTGATTGATTGATTGATTGATTGATTGATTGATTGATTGATTGATTGATTGATTGATTGATTGATTGATTGATTGATTGATTGATTGATTGATTGATTGATTGATTGATTGATTGATTGATTGATTGATTGATTGATTGATTGATTGATTGATTGATTGATTGATTGATTGATTGATTGATTGATTGATTGATTGATTGATTGATTGATTGATTGATTGATTGATTGATTGATTGATTGATTGATTGATTGATTGATTGATTGATTGATTGATTGATTGATTGATTGATTGATTGATTGATTGATTGATTGATTGATTGATTGATTGATTGATTGATTGATTCCATGTGGACCCGGAGAGGGCTGGTGCAGGTCTTTCTAGTTGGCGCCCATGGGAAACCAGCGCCTCTGGGTGCGAGAGGTTGATGATAATGAGGTAGAGAGTGGGTGAAACTCGATGTCGGCACGTAGCCTACTCCTATCGAATAATACGAAGGGGTCTGCTCAAGGCTTAACGTCTCCATCCAACGGACAAACCATCAACAGCATCGTATGCCTTCACTCTATACGAACATTGCGGAGAGGTTAGGAATTGAATCCAGGCTTTTGGCACGCAATGTAGTGATTGGAAATTGTATCCCGCCACCTCCTCTACACTGTCAACCATCGCTTGGATGATTTATTTTTTCCACCATCGGGACTCGAACCGGCTAACCACGGTGTCAGACCATATAGACTTGACACCCTGACGATTATGACCACCAGGCGGGCTATATTCTAGTAACGTTAGAACATGTTGGCTTATGTTGATTTGTTGAATATTTTCGGAAAGAAGAGAGTAGAAGAATATAGAAACCATCAATGCATAGAAAATCACGTAAAGCATGCAAATAAAGCTACGATCGATAAGAAACTTTAATACCGATGCCTCCAAGTTATGAAACATAGGTCTATAAATGACATGTGTGGTACTAGAATAAGGCACATAGGATGGCTTTGGATTCAATGCAGTCACCAGAAGGCAATAAAGTATCCAACACAGTCACTATTGTTAGCAAGAAACCAACAATGAACCTGAGAGTGGTATCGGTGACCCGCGAGGGATGGAGCACTTTTCGCTTCTCTCCGTCTGAGAGCCGGTATTCTCAAGCTTGCAAGTGTTAATTCTCAGCTTCATGGATTGAGGTGCAAGTGCAGGAAAATTCCAGATATCTCTACTTTAATATCAGCAAATTTCATGAAAAATGGGTTAGCGGTTTTTGCGCCTATTCAATCTAAACCGAATGAGAGACAAACTCCACATGGTGTACACTGTCAACCCTTTCAAAATAGCGGCAAAACTCTGCATGGTGTACACTGTCAACCCTTTCAAAATAGCGGCAAAACTCTGCATGGTGTACACTATCCACCCTTTCAAAAACGCCACAAAACTCTGCATGGTGTACACTGTCAACCCTCTCTAAATAGCGGCAAAACTCTGCGTGGTGTACACTATCAACACTTTCAAAATAGCGACAAAACTCTGCATGCTGTACACTATCAACCCTTTCAAAATAGCGACAAAAGTCTGCATGGTGTACACTATCAACCCTTTCAAAATAGCGACAAAACTCTGCATGGTGTACACTATCAACCCTTTCAAAATAGCGACAAAACTCTGCATGGTGTACACTATCAACCCTTTCAAAATAGCGACAAAACTCTGCATGGTGTACACTATCAACCCTCTCTAAATAGCGGCAAAACTCTCCATGGTGTACACTATCAACACTTTCAAAATAGCGACAAAACTCTGCATGGTTTACACTATCAACTCTCCCAAAATAGCGACAAAACTCTCCATGGTGTACACTATCAACACTTTCAAAATAGCAACAAAACTCTGCATGGTGTACACAATCAACCCTTTCAAAATAGCAACAAAACTCTCCATGGTGTACACTGTCAACCCTTTCAAAATAGCGGCAAAACTCTGCATGGTGTACACTGTCAACCCTTTCAAAATAGCGGCAAAACTCTGCATGGTGTACACTATCCACCCTTTCAAAAACGCCACAAAACTCTGCATGGTGTACACTGTCAACCCTCTCTAAATAGCGGCAAAACTCTGCGTGGTGTACACTATCAACACTTTCAAAATAGCGACAAAACTCTGCATGCTGTACACTATCAACCCTTTCAAAATAGCGACAAAAGTCTGCATGGTGTACACTATCAACCCTTTCAAAATAGCGACAAAACTCTGCATGGTGTACACTATCAACCCTTTCAAAATAGCGACAAAACTCTGCATGGTGTACACTATCAACCCTTTCAAAATAGCGACAAAACTCTGCATGGTGTACACTATCAACCCTCTCTAAATAGCGGCAAAACTCTCCATGGTGTACACTATCAACACTTTCAAAATAGCGACAAAACTCTGCATGGTTTACACTATCAACTCTCCCAAAATAGCGACAAAACTCTCCATGGTGTACACTATCAACACTTTCAAAATAGCAACAAAACTCTGCATGGTGTACACAATCAACCCTTTCAAAATAGCAACAAAACTCTCCATGGTGTACACTATCAACCCTTTAAAAATAGCGACAAAACTCTCCATGGTGTACACTATCAACCCTTTCAAAATAGCAACAAAACTCTCCATGGTGTACACTATCAACCCTTTCAAAATAGCAACAAAACTCTCCATGGTGTACACTATCAACCCTTTCAAAATAGTAACAAAACTCTGCATGGTGTACATTAACAATAACCCTCTCATAATAGCGACAAAAAATTAATGGTACTTACACACACCACTTTTTTTATTATTATTATATAAGGCCCAGCTCTACGGCTAAATGGTTAGGTTGCTGCCGTTTAGTCCAAGGG
>NC_090267.1:378947019-378974519 GCF_040414725.1 Anabrus simplex
TACAAAAACATTATAAACATAAAAAATACTCCAACATTTTTGACAACACATATTGGTCGAATAGAGAAAGTAAAGAAATTCAAATATCTGGGAGAAATAATTCAAGAAATTGGTTTAGAAAAGTCTGCTGTAGAAGAAATAGTACACAAGATGGAGAGAGCGTATGGCATTACTAAGAATTTTCACAAGAAATTCTTATCTAAAAATATTAAAATAACGCACTAGAATAAAGTGGTGAAACCATAATATATTTGCGCAAGTAAATGTCCAGTTTCGTGCAATAGATTAGATAAATGAATACCAGAGAAGAACGAAAAATGAGAAGTAACAATGAAATATACCAGAACACAGAAAATATAGCTGAAAAATAAGAAAAGTCAGATTACTATTTTTTGACATATCTATACAATTGATTATAACAGATTGACAAACGAGATAACCAAGTACATTTTGGAGGAAACGTCAACAACATGCTGGTTACAAGAGGTAAAGAGAGATTTAGAAAGAAAGAAAGAAAGAAAGAAAGAAAGAAAGAAAGAAGTAACAGAAGAGGAAACTAGAGGAAGAGAGATTTTTTTAAAGAATTAAGAAAGGAAGGATTCCAAGGAATAATGAAAAGGACGTCCAGTCCAAAGTGGTCTGAGGAGAGAATAAAGATGAAAGAATAATGGAGAGAACGCAAGAGGAAAAAGCAAGGAAGTTTGACGTGTTGTACCTAGCACGGCTCATCGTAAAGAAGATGATGATACACTGCCAAAGTGTACATGCTATATAAAGGTAAAGGAGGAAATTTGAACAATTCTAACATCTAACTCCCTTTCATGTCTTTTCATAGAATTAATATATTTGCTATGGTAAATTATGCAACTTGCGTGGCATGACCATTTCTTCACTCGCTTAATTTAAGACTTTAAGCAAGAAATCTTCGTGTTTAAATATTTTGTCTCATCGACAAACAGATCTAATTTACTGCATAAGTTGTATAAATAACTATAACGATTTTGGGAGATGCCGAAAATCCGGAATTGTGTCCTGTACGATTTCTTTTACTCAATAGTAAATCTACCGACACCAGGCTGGCGTATTTGAAAAACTAAACTGAGCCAGGATCTTAGCCGCCAGCTTGGACTCAGAAAGTCAGCGCTCTACTGTCAGAGCCACTCAGCCGGGCACAGCATCTCAAGGATCATTCTTGTATTGAAAACGCCTCCATCATTATGTTGTATAAAAAATGTTGGCGTATTGTAACTCCAAGGAGTAAAACACAAGACAAGAGGGAAGGTGAAATTGTGGAAGTGTGTGTAATTGGAAAGTTTGCAAACAATATGGCTTATTATGAAACGTTGTTTGCAAAAGTAAAATCTGCCGAAAGATTGCAGTGTGATATAGCAATATGTGTTACGGAAACTAAATGATACAAAATCAGTCCTGTACAACACCGTGCAGTACAGGGACTGATACTGCCAATAATTTTCTGGATAATAACAATAGCCACTGAAATAATACAGATATTTTCGTGGAAAACGTTTTAAATAAATCAGAGGGTTACTTCGACGGTTATTTTGAAAGAAAATCCAGAACAGGTTATTATCTGAATGTAGCCAGCCCTAACAAGTCTTCGAGTCCGATTTCCGGCATGTCAAGAGATTTCAATCTCTGACTGAGGGCTGGAACGGGACTCACTCAGCCGTCGTCTGGCTGTGATGGATGAAGGGGGGGGAATACTTCTGATAACCATTTCTTCCTAATACTAATCACAAGGGAAAAGGAAAGAATGGACGTGTCGGTAAAAGATCGGGTTTGGTCCCCAAGGGCGCAAAAATGAGAAAATGTATAGAACTGACAAAGATGATGACCTAGGTTTAAAAGATGTGGTGTGGTGGTGATTAATTTTTAAGAGGAATTACAATTGGGCAACTATCCTCTGAAAATGGGTCAGGAATGGAATGAATGAAGTCCCCACCTAGCAGCGAGGATAGGAAATATGCCGGATACCGAAGCCTGGAGCACTCCTCTGGGGCAATGATTATTGAATGACAGATGAAGTGAAATGATATTGGAGAGTGTTGCTGGAGTGAAATATGACAAGTAAAACAGGAGTACCGGGAGAAAAACCTGTCCCGCCTCCGCTTTGTCCAGCACAAATAGCACATGAAGTGACCGGGATTTGAACCACGGAATCCAGCGGTGAGAGGCCGGCGCGCTGCCACCTGAGCCACGGAGGCGTACAACTATCCTCTATTAACACTAATAAGAAGGAAAATGTAAGACGTCCAAAACTTCGAAGAATGGAGGTATCGGGAAAGTAAAGGCAAGGACTACGAAGGGTGTGAAAATAAAAGACCCCATAGGATTCGCGAAACTAATACCATCGAGATCGAAAAAGAATAAGAATCGACCAAGGAAAGCTCAATAGGAAATATGAAGGCGAGGAGCCTGACAAGTGAACGGAAGCAAGGGGAGTAGCTATGGGACCAGTAGTCGCCAACTCACATTCCAAGGTGAAAGTTCCTGAGTCCCTCTTTAGTCGCCTACTAAAACAGGAGGGGATACCTAGGATGTATTCTACCCCTCCTACCCATTGGGTGAGAGTTGGAAGAGAAGAAGAATTGAATATGAACGGTTTGAGAGGGAAGATGAATATGAGGAGCCTGGGACAAATAAATTGAAGCGAAGAGAGACTCTGCTAGGATTCCCCTAGTGACCAACCAACCAAACAACCGAACTCTCTCTCTCCCTCTCTCTCCCTCTCGCCTGTGAGGGGTCACCGCTTTTACAGTAGTTGATTCTACAGCATGCAGGTGATAACCTCACTCCCATCCGCCGGGGAAAGTGAGCTTAAGTGAGGAACTGTCTGATGTCAAAGGCAGCAGACCGGTCAAGCAATCCAAGCAGATAAGCAATATGGGGTAAGAAATCTCTGCATACCACCAGCACCCCAAGTTCTACAAACAATGTCGGGCTGAGCAACAGTTGTCTTAGCAGACTAAGGCGATTAATAACACTCCCTCTCTTCCACAGAGTGTTATCTGAATAAAATTATTCAATATTCTTTTCGCTCATGGTCATATCATAAATGTAGTGACTAAATTCAGCGAAATGACGTCATCTTCTCCTAGATATACCTTTATTGTTCACGTACAGAGTCGTCCACTTCTGGAAAGAATATTGCAACACCCCAACTATGTATGCTGCTTTATTTACGATTCAGCCATGAGGTAAATAATAGCTTGATGGTCTTACATGATCAGCAATACAGACCATACCAAGCAATAGACGACAAATACTGAAGGTGCTTAGCGTCACATCAATATACCAATACATTGTAAATCCCCTCGAGCAGCCACACTGTCTTATATTCTGACAAGTTAAAGATCGTACAGGTGATTAATATCATTCTACGGTACAGTGTTGCAAATATCTTGGAATTGTTCAAGTTTCGTAGCTGACCGTACAGACTGGGTCGGACGTCGTCCCATAAACATGTTCAATGGGAGAGGGTTCTGAGGATTGTGCTGACCAGGGTAGTTGTCGAAGAGCACGTTGCGTAGTATCAACAGTATGTGGATCAGCAGTATTCTGTTTAAACAGTACGTCACTTTTCTATTTTATGAATGGTAGCAGTATGGGATGAAGAATGTCCTGGATGGCCGGGCAAGGTTGAACAGACCTTCCACAAACACAAAAGTGAACGGGAATTGTAACTCATTGCGTCCCACACTATGATTTGTCGAGTGAGCCTGTATGTCAGGAGTGAATACACTCTAGAAGATGAAGCTCTCCAGGACGACGTCATACTCGTAAGCAGCCATCACTTGCATGGAGGCTGTATCTGCTCTCATCGCTAAATACAAGGCAGAACCAATCCAATCTCCAGGCGATCCTTGCCCGACACCACATGAGACGTGTACGGCGGTGCTGTGGCAAAAGATGAAGCTGAATCAAAGGAATATGTGTTTCGTAGTCCTGCTGCAAGTAAACGGTTCCAAGTCGTACGTAGGCACACCATTCGTGTCACAATTATTGCTCTGCTTAGAAATCGGTATGGTGATGCCCTAACAATACGCCGATTATGATGTACGTCTATTCTACGTGGCTGTACAAAATGTGGTCTGCAAGTGTTGGCCTGTTAAACTGACCACCGTCGATGACATCGCAACACAAGGAATACGTGATGACCAACGTGAGTAACACACCGTCAGTATGCCATGTCACCTTGTGAAGTCCCACGATGCGAGCCCTCTAAGATAGCATAATTGTGCAAAAGGCCCACGAAACCGTCTTCGAGGTATTGCTGTAGCTTTACAACTTCGCACGTAGAGTACATCCGCCCTTCCAGGCGCATATGAAACCGTCTGGTGCGTGAGTGGACTCGCAGCAACATGGCGAATGGTACGACACCATCCGTTGCCAAAGTCCTTAATAAGTGCATGCAGCTATCGAAATCACGTTTAATTAATACATCCCTGTTCAGGGTAATGGAGATATTCTTTCCGGCAGTGTATTAAATTCCATAATGTAATGAATTTATTTATTTATTTATTTATTTATTTATTTATTTATTTATTTATTTATTTATTTATTTATTTATTTATTTATTTATTTATTTATTTATTTATTTATTTATTTATTTATTTATTTACCTCAAATTTTAAATTAAACAGGCATGAATTTCTACTGAAGTATCTTTGACTATACTGACTAAGCTAAAACTAAAACGGAAGAAAGAAAAGAATAATATCTAAAGGAACTTCCAAATATCCACCAAAAAAGAATCTTTGTCTTATAATTTACAAACAGAAGTTTTTATACCTTTACCTTTCTACGATTGCATTCATTGAACTGACGTGCTGAGTAGTTCATATGATAGAGCGCTGGCCTTCTGATCTCAAGTCGGAGTGTTCGATCTCCACTCAGTCCGGTGGTATTTGAAGATGGTCAAATACTTCAGCCTCGTGACGGAAGATTTACAGACACGAAAAAGGAACTTCTGCGCGACAAAATTCCGACAGCTAGGTGTCTCCGAAAACCGTAAAAGGGTTTGTGGTATGTAAAACTATTATTATTATTATTATTATTATTATTATTATTATTATTATTATTATTATTATTATTATTATTATTATTATTATTATTGACTTATTTTTAACAAATTCGCTACTGAAGGGGCAAATTCATATGAAGTACAATTCTAGATCTCGCGACGTGAAAATAATGTTTAATGGCGAAAAGGGATACGGATGAGCAATTGTGAACAACCAGTACTGCTAATAAGTACTTTTTCAGAGTTTGCGTTTATATTATTCATTGTCTCTTGATTTTCAATTTTTAATGAGATAAAGTAAGTTAACACTATTCCGTATCAATTGAGTTGAAGTGTCATATGGACTGAATATATTAAGTGTATTATAATTACAAGTATCTTGCCAACTTATTTTGTACAATCTCAATCAAATGATTATGACTTTTGTAAAATAGATCCAATGCAACCTGATACTACTGATCATTGAAGACAAGGGAAACTTAGACATGGGTGGAGATGATTATCCTGGGCGCGAAACAGTCCACTGTGGTTCGACATCCACGATAGGCAATTCCCACATAGAAAGCATAAAATGAAAGGAAAAATGACTCCTTGCGTGACAGCAGAGTATCATAGTCACAGGCTTTTCACCAATGAGTCTGCGATGTGAATCTCTGCCGATGCATGTCAGATTTTTAATGAAAAGTCGCATCCTTGTGGTTCGGATTCTACATGAAACAGGAGGTCGTTTGGCTATGATGAAAATATTAACAATCACGTAAAACTACGAACGTGCTTTTTAATTACTCCATGATAATTAACAACCTTATGTGGTGAAACCGCTGAAGTAGAAGCAAAAGAAATAATAATAATAAGTAATAAACAAAAATATAATAATTTTGTTCAATTACGTCCCACTAACGACTTGTACGGTTTTTGGAGACGCCGAGGTGCTGGAATTTTGTTCTGCGGGAGTTATTTGTGTGCCGGTAAATCTACCGACATGGAACTGACGTATTTGAGCACATTCAAATATCACCGGATTGAGCCAGAATCCAAACTGCAAACTTGGGCTCAGAAAGCCAGCGTCTTAACCGTGTTAGTCACTCAGACCGGCATAAAGAAACAACAGGATCCCAAACTATTTCTTGAATATTCTACTCTATTGCTTATAATACATATTAATGTACGACATGATTATTACATCTAGATGAATTAATAACTTCGAATTTATCATTATAAAACTCTTGTTATTATAAGACTATTTTGTTTGCTACATTTGTTATTTCCGTTGAATGATTATTGTATATCCAACTCTTGCCACTTTTGGAAGATGATTATTCTCCTCGACTGGGAATGGTAGAAATTGGGATTTGTTAAGATCTGTAGTTTACGTGTCATTGCGACTTAACAGGAGAAAAAAGAAAGACCAATTCACTAACAAGGATGGCAGATATAATATTGGTGAATCGTGTCAGTCACGTCGATATTACTGATAATCCCGTTTTCCGCTGAGCCTCCAGGATGTGATCAAATCTACTTCTCCTCTAAACTCATTTTTCGTCATATCATTCTCCCTCAAAGGATTCCCCTTACTTAGAGAAAGAAGCTGGCTTTTATGAATCCGGATCACATAGAGACCACTCAACCTGCTGTGCTGTAAATTTCGAGAAATTGGACAAATACGGTATTCCCTGGTCAGGTGAGATGAAGTTCAGAAATTAACCTGAGAAAGATGCTGTATCTAACATGTAATATAGATTGACTTGTGTACTACACCAAACATACAATATACAATGCTTCATTGACTTTCCAACCAAGATTTTGGGATGGAAGTGATGCTCAATGTGACCACTCCTTGGATAGAAAACAAATTAATGTCACGAAGCGTCACTGCAAATTTTCGTGTGTGTGCTAAGCATTCAACCAGGTCGCAGATTGCCATGAACACTCCTCTGCCATTATTCCATTAAATATGCACACTACTCATTCCAATCAGTGCCTCAGAGTAGGGATTGAATAGCTCGAATGCTATGATGAACCAGTGTGTTACGTACCTGCAGTATCAGAAAATGTATGAACCAGAGGAGTGGCATGCTAAAGAAGAAAGTTTTCCAACTCCCTAGCTATTTCCCGCCAATGTTCAGTCAATCAGTAAAAGTACATAATAATCAAAAGCCTGTTGTTATTTAACTTTAAGCTACTCTGTTTCGCAAAGCTTAAGGACGAGGTTCAAAACACAACTTATTATCGTTGATAACTGTTACAACCGAACTAACGGTCGTATGGTGCCAGAGGAAGGACTAACAGAAAATACGAGAGTGGGGGCAAAAGTCATAGCAAAGTTTTTTTCTCACATTTGCACGGCACTACAATACAATTGTCCTGTGTTCTGGAAAGCATAATACCCATAGTACATGGACACAGCACGAGATGGCGGTGTATTAGACAAGTACCACGCTCAGGGTGATGGGACTGCAGTAGTAAGTCAGGCTCCGCGCAGAATGGAGAATATTGGGAGAATAGTGACCATATATGAATTTTGGGCCAGGGCATATAAACTAGGGTTCAAACTCCACTCTGCAGAATGGCGACGTGCAGGATCGCTAAGAAGACCGGTAGATTTACGTAAGGAACTCCTACCGAACAAAACTCTGGTAGTTCAGTGCCTCCGAAAACCGTAATGATAGGTGTCGGGACGTAAAACCGATAAACAATAAAACCAATAACATGGCAGGAAGCGGCAAAACCGAAGTCCTGGACAAATAACGACCACAAGAGAAAATTTAAAGTTTGAATGTTTTGATTTTCTTTCTCTTTTCTTTCTTCTCAACAATCAATAATAATAAACAACAATAGATAACAACGATAAATAGCTATGATTTTACAGAGTGACATCTCAGAGCTTCATCAATAATGAGGAGAAATAGCCCCCAAATCCCCGAGGCTTATTAAGCCTCTATCATGAAAATAAAATTCTTACATTTCACAACCAAGGAGCATGAGCTCCCAATTTTACAGACTCTGTTTTATTTATGCTCCGCAGGGAGAACGAACCCTCAAACCCTTCAAGGCCCTAAGGGCCTCGTGTCATAATCAAACCACCTTATTAATTCATTCCCAGAGGGGGAAAGAAACCCTCAACGCTTACAAGCTTTTAGACACTTGGTGCTCGCTGCCCTTATTCCTTAGGGAAGCAACAAAATCAAAACTTCTATCAGAAGGATCAAGAAGAAAAAGGAGTAGAAACTCATACGACAAGGCCTGGAGTAAATTAAGTAAATGTTCAATGACAAAATAGACCAAACACAAGAGAAGGGGATACTACTATGTGATTAAGTCGAGGAAAATTAATAACCGAGAATACAAGGGGAGAAATATTCAATGTAGAAACACTTAGTCACAAGAAATCAAAGTGAACAATGAAAGCGAGAGTCCACACTCATGCTTACTTACGACATTATACCCACTCTGGTGGTTACATCTGTGGCATAAACATTTAGAAAACATACATTTTCCAAAATTAAATGTAATTAAATAACAGAAAACATTCTGTTAAAAATAAGTAAACTCTGCAAAACCCTAACCGCTACATGCTAGAGGGGAACACGTCGCCACACGCAAGTAAGTCCACATCATCAGGATGAATAATGCCGCCTACGTTAAATGCTGCCCCAGCACGCGCCCTACCTCAAGTTAGGGAGATCCTCACGCGTCGATGCACCAGTCAAGATAGTCTCCGGGAGGCTAAGATCTTCCTTATTATGCGAGCTGGGCTATGATTGGTTGAATTAAAATTGGAAGTTCAGTAGTGACAACTCAGCAACTGAAGAAAGAAACCATGAAGTGCCAACTCCTAAACATTGCAATTCTCCACTGAAAAGAGATCATTCCAAATTCCTAGGTGGAACCCCAAACCAAAATAGTGACATCTGTTAACAGGTTTCAGATTTAGATAGTATCCGTAAAGTTCAGCTTGTCTCCAAAAGACTTCACCTGATCATATTTTCTTATTTTTATGATTATTATTATTTTATTGCCGCTTTTTCAACCTGGTCGTGAAAATTCGCTGGTTCATTTCTTTCATACGCATTTAGTGTAATTCTGTTATTTCCTCACGTAGGTATATAAAGCTAACATAAGAACGGAGAGTTTAAAAAAAGCCTGTGGTGCTGGCAGCCACCCTTATTACTTTATGTAGTTAGAAAGTTGCATTGGAAGAAGGAAGTTGTTACTTGAAACCACGCTCTCTGTCCGCCATTAATTATCTGGATCAGCTTGCAACAAATTATTGTAAGAGAATCTGAGAAATTCTGGCACGAACTAGCCGCAGAAGATATATTACTCATTCCCGTTTTAAGAGTTTCAGGAGAAGTTTCATTAAAGTTGTACGTAAACATTTCGGTGACGGGCAGACGTGTAGTTTTCCTAAAACCATAGGTAAGCATTTTACCACTGGAAACACTTGCACAATATAAAACTTCATGGTTGTATTAAAGTTGTTACATTGCTCACTTTGAAGTTATTATTATTATTATTATTATTATTATTATTATTATTATTATTATTATTATTATTATTGTTACCAAGTTTTTGTGGTAGGTAGAGGTGAAAGAAGGTGCGGGTGGTGAACAGGTCTCAGGCTACGAAGTTAAAATTAATTTAAAATTTAACACGGTTATATTTTCTTTTCAAAATGCAGAAATAACAAAAATGGCAGGTACAGAGTAGCAAGGCAACAAAAGTACAATTACAGAATTTACAGAATTTGGGCTTCGAGCCCCGAACTCACAATTCTTGGGCAACTAGCCCAACTTTACCCCAAAACAAGATTTAACAGAGGGGCAGAAAACCCCATTCATGCCCAGGAGCACTTGCTCTAAATTACACAGAAAAGCCTCCTCGAGGCATACAACACTCAATTTTCGAGAAAGAGCCACTCGCTCTCAACTTTAAGCCTATCAAAGGCCACACCAAACTCCACCTTCAAGTTGTCCTCTAAGGACATAGACACAGGGGTAAAATACCCAACCTACTGAGGCCTATTAAGAGAGAAAAAGGTTAATTACATGACCTCTAAAATAACAGTTTGAGAGGAGGCAATCTGCACTCCTAATACATTTGGTTTAAAACCTAATCTGGCTATAGGCCGCAAATGCAAGGGCTAATCCCATACTATGGAGGTGACTTTAGAAAAGAACAATTTACATTACATTAAGGAAGAATCGGTTGTGAGAAATAAGTTCACCTCAAAACAATATGAGAGGGAGCTCGAGAGGGTTAAGCACTCTCTATCCAAATACGTAGCTTAAAAGAGAATAGATACTAAGAGTCTTTACATTTTAGGGAAAGGTTACATGGTGAAAAAGCTTCGGACCCGCCCCGAGAGTTAAACTGCTGAGCTAGCAAGAAAAGAAGTTATTAAACGGCCATTACCTGGTTGTTGAACTGCTGCCCGAAGAAAGAGGCGCTTCCCGCCCCCTGCTATGTACTTTACACACTGAAAGATGGTAGAGAAGTGGCGCAGAGACCCTAAAATCAGCAGTTTATATACTCTCGCGGAAAGTTCGAGGCGTTTGAGGAAAGAAAACACCCGCCCACAATCATTTTATTGGTTAGGGTTAAGCAGCATATCCAATTTGAAGAAGAAACCCCTTATTGGTCGTAAATTAATTAAAGAAATTCGGGATTGGCTAAATTCAAAACGAGGGGAAAGAAAGGGGAATACAGCCAACTTAAAAAATACCAGAAAGAAATTTAACAAGAAACAAACTTTTGAAATAAAAATTTCTCCAAAAAACAGTTCTTTCACCTTGCACTAGGGTGCACTATTGTAGTTCTTCAGTAGTGTCCTCTAGAAGAGAAAGTTCACACTTCTTACTACAAGCAAAACAAAATACGTCGAAAACGACCCAGTTCAGAAACTATAAGATTTCCAAGTAATGACATCTTCTGAGAAACTTGAAAATTAACACCTTAAATAAAGTTCAGACTTCCTCCAGTAGGGGAGTTTCAACAGGCGCAAAATTTGAATTAGCGGCGTGGAGGTGTACCGCCCGGTACAATTATTATTATTGCGTAAATAGGACAGTCACTTAGTTTCTCGTTCTTCACCCAGACGATGGAACTTGGTGCCCGAGTGGACCATAGAGAGGAATTTACACATGGCGTCGCAAAAGATAAGAATATCCAAAATTAGCCAGAATGGCGCCAGTATTCCCAGAAATAACACTGATAAGCTAAATAAATGAAGTAAACAAGACTAGTAGTAGTAGGATTGGTTTCTTATTATTATTTCCCTTAGTCACTTAGGATGACGCGGAGTGAACATTTGTTGAGTTTCCTCCTTATCCAATGCATCTTCATTTTTATCGATTGTTGTAATTTCTGTACCTCTGACCAGGTGTGTCGCGTTGGTTTCTTTTCATCTTCCTCAAATCTCCCCGCAGGAACAATATTCCGGATTACATTTCTATCCTGTAGAATTGGTAATCCTAAATCAGAGGTATTTCTCTACTTGCTTATACCATTTCGATCTCGTAGGCTTGATTTGCAGAAATTTTTGTATTCGATAAGTAAGTCTTAAGTTAATCACACTTTTTGAATGGCTTAAAAATTGAATTCGTCGCAGTATCATAATGTCAATAAGTTTAGAAATGTTTAAATATGTAAGGGACGAACAAAAAGTTTCCGTTCGACGGCCGTACAGTCCTGAATCGAGACGCCATTCAGGCAAAATCACCTTGAGCATTGAGGCACTCATCCCACCTACGGACCAGATTGAAGATCCCCGTGTATGTGTCCTGCTGCGTGAAGGAGTCCGTAACCGTCTGCTGCACATCCTCGTCCAACAGGACGAATTTTTGAGGCGACCAAAAGTGTGATTCTCGCATGAGGAGAGATCAGGACAAAGGAGCGGGTGCACTATACTGCTAATAATAAGAGTTGGTGTCTTACATTTCTTAGAGAGAGGTCCGTTTACTGCCTGCCGAGGCGGGATAAAGGGAGTGGCTGTGTGGTTGCCATGGAAACGAGGGTGGGACGACTGCGGTTGCCATGGAGATAAAACTTCAGGGCAGCTCGTCTTGCTGGGAGTTGCCAAACCTCTCACTGTCACTGATAAGAACCTGATTGTTTGTATAAGAGTGATCACAAATAGGACGACACCGCCTGGCCAGGTAGTCTACAACATATCACAGCGGTCAGAATGAAGGAGGGAACAAGTGAGCCGGAAGCGAGGGGCAAGAGCATGTAGAAAGGAATGCTGGAATGTGGCAACATCGTGAAATGGCACGTGCAGTGCTCCCCCCTCCAACCTTACCTGTCAGACGCCAACTTTAGTTAAGTCTAGTATAGTGTCTCCCACTTGAGTTGCTGTTGTCGGTATTGGGTGAGGACCAACCTCCCAGATCGACCGGTGTCTTGTGTCGACACGCGACCGCAAGGAACTTGTGCACCATTCCACATTCCGGTGACTTTGTTTTATATTTTCAATAGGATGAGGGCGCTGTTTGAAGGACATCCTACCGGGCGAGTTGGCCGTTCGGTCAGGGGCGCGCGGCTTTGAGCTTGCATCCCGGAGGTAGTGGGTTCAAATCCCACTGTCGGCAACCCTGAAGGTGGTTTTCGGTGGTTTCCCATTTTCACACCAGGCAAATTCTGGGACTGTACCTTAATTAAGGCCACGGCCGCTTCCTTAAAACTCCTGGGCCTTTCCTATCCCATCGTCGCAATAAGACCTATCTGTGTCGGTTCGACTTAAAGCCAAATAAAATAAAAATAAAAATTAAATAAAAAGAGAAGCTCATTCGGTCTTTAAACTCTGGCCTGTTGGCAAGTTCTATGCTAGCTCAGTCCGGTGGTATTTGAAGGTGCTCAAATACATCAGCCTCGTGTCAGTATATTTAAGGTTTACTGGCACGTAAAAGAAGTCCTGCAGGACAAGATTCTGGCACCTCGGCATCTCCAAAATCAGAAGAAAATTAGTGTGACGTGAAACCAGTAACATTATTATTTATTACCTCTGGCCTGAACCTTGGTGGCCGCTAGTCTCATATAAGTTAAAAGAACGTGCGAATTTTGCGGTAGTTATAAAATAAAAGTTAGCTACGTCTTAGGGGATACTCCCTTAAAAATAGCAGTGATCTTGAGTGTCGAACTTACATTCTCTATCTCTGCTTTCGATCAGAAAGCAAGATTGCAGTTGTATTCTTTACTGGATTCATGCATTGAAGTTTTGCTGTTTGTACTTGATTCATAAATAAATATTTAAGCAATACGTACTACGTTCGGTAGAGATTACACAGTCTTCATTCTCCGATGGATTTCCATCGGTGTATGTTCATCGGCAACCAATAACAGAATAAGAGCACGTTGGTCCTGTTTGGGCGCATTTGATAAGAAAATCGTCATAGTTCACGTGGCCGCATTAGACGCATGGACCTCGCCACGATACGACTGCCACACTTATCCCTTTGCCTACATGTCCGTGCTCATACATACGAAACCTTCGTGGCTCAGACGGCAGCGCGCCGGCCCCTGACCGCTGGGTTCCGTGGTTCACATCCCGGTCACTCCACGTAAGATCTGTGTTGGACAACGCGGACGCAGAACAGGTTTTTCTCCGGGTATTCCGGTTTTCCCTGTCATATTTCATTCCAGCAACACTCTCCATTATCATTTCATTAGCAACACTCTCCAATATCATTTCATCTGTCATTCATAAATCACTGCCCCAGAGGAGTGAGACAGGCTTCTGCAGCCGGCCCAATTCCTATCCTCGCCGTTGGATAGGGGCTTCATTCTTTCTATTCCTGACCCTGTCGAATGACTGGACACAGACTCTGCATATTATTTTTTCATTTCTAATATATCGATGATGTTTTATTTTAAAATTCGGCCGCTGTAACAAAGAAACCGAAGTGCTTCTTTTTGTTGCTAATGCGGCGGAGGATAGGGTAAATGAAAACTACGGTAGTATATATCTGGTGGGGACATTAAGTCCGTCCGCATTGTAATCCATACAGCAGGAATATTCAGCCTGCAGAGACCACAACCCGCTCTACAGCAGTAGTAATACAGGTGTCCTTGCAATGGAGTGGCTAGGAGTTAAGCCTGCAACTTGTCCGTCCACGCCGTTAAGTGGCTATGCATACATTCCTGACGTCCCAAATAGCGATACGAACGGACTTTAGTCCCACCATCATGTAATAAAGACTCTACAGAATTCTATCCCATGAAATAGCTTGGATGGAATATTATCTCTAATGGAAAAAGTAGATGACAATGTGATCAATGTGTTTGGTGAAGTGAATGTGTTCATTACCCCTTGTGATTTTTTTTTGCTAGTGGCTTTACGTCGCTCCGACACAAATAGGTCTCATTGCGACGATGGGATAGCAAAAGCCTAGGAGTTGGAAGGAAGCGGCCGTGGCCTTAAGTAAGGTACAGCCCCAGCATTTGCCTGGTGTGAAAATGGGAAAACACGGAAAACCATCTTCAGGGCTGCCGACAGTGAGATTCGAAACCGCTATCTCCCGGATGCAAGCTCACAACTGCGCGCCCCTAACCGCACGGCCAACTCGCTAGGTAACCTGGTGATATTAGTGTAGAAACTGATGAGGACACTGGTGATGAAGACATACGTGGTACTATAAACAATCTGACTGGGCGCCAATTGCAAGGTGAATGTGAAGTTTCAGGCCGTAATAGTTATGAAATATTATCAAACATATCACTTTATCCTCCATAACGGTGATAAAAATCGCATGGCCAGACCTAACGTGTGTAGACACTTTAATATGACGCCATTCTGGCTGTCTGTGCATTAATTTCGACGTTCCGTTGAACTTTACCACGTACCGGCGTAAACCATATCTCTGCTGGCGCCAGGTAAACACGAAGTGCGTCACCAGAGATCTTTTACATCCTGATAGCATACGGTCTGGAGTATCGAAAGCAATTTAATTCCACCCTTCAAAGGTCAGTCTTCGTCTGCTTAGTTTAAACCCTCAATCTTGGGATCCGAAAGTCGACACTACCACTGAACAACGGGATGAGTTTATCCTGCACAAGTTCAGCTGAACATACGTCCTCTAATGCTATGAATAATGTAACGGTGATACTATGGAGTAGAGCGGAAGAAATGGCAGGGCGTAGGCACTGGAAAACATAACACCAAGAACATTTTAGATAACTAAGAATGTATTTTCAAGATTTTCTTTCCTTTTCTTTTTTCCTTTCCTTTTCTTTTCTTTTCTTTTCTTTTCTTTTCTTTTCTATTTTCAGATCCATAGTAACCGTTTAGCAATATAGGAATATAAAATGCATAATGGATAATTACAACATCACAACCTTTAATAGGGGAGCGGAAGTTCCCATTTTAAAACACACGACATTTGAATCAAGAATATTATTGATAAGTGAATGAAACTTGGGACAGAGTCTCTAATAACTAGGTTGTCATTTCAGAAGAGTAATTGAAACTTAAACTTTGTTTAAGTATAGAGAAAGAAACTAGAGTTTCTAAAACAAAGTTACAATAAGAGGAGAATCGAAACATCAGTCTCAAATAATTACATATCAGAGGGTCTCCAATCGAGAACTACAGTTTCGGTTTTCAATGGCCGAACGGGCCAGGAATATACATCAGGTACTTCTTATTAACCTTAAGAGCTCACAAACTTTTGTATCATGTGACATTCGCTGCCCTTACTTAATACGGTAACCACACACAAAATGGATTGAGAGATGCAGAAAACAGGAGCCAAAGCTCAAACTAAGAAGCGCAGGAAAACAAAAGCCTAATCGAAGGGCTGAAAACAAAAGGAAATGGGATGCTGAACACCTCAAACAATCCCTTAACATGATTTGTCGTAAAACCTAATGGGGCAGAAGGCCCGGTGACACAGAGGGTAAACCATACTACAAGATCACTAAGACGAGAAATAATGTAAGTCCGAAATGCAGCATAGAAATTTGGAGCTCAGAAAACCTTAGTCACCAGCAAGCAAAGTGAATAAAGGAAACGACGATACCCCCACAAGTGGGTTTACAGTCCGTCCGCAGACAGCCTAGAAACATACATAATACAAAATAAGAACCCTTCATTAAAACTAAAGGAAATCACAGCACAACCTAAGTGTTACTTGCTAGATGGGAACACTGGTATCTTCCCGTCACCACATGTAGATAAGTTCATATTTTACAGAATTGCTGCCCCAGCCTCGTCCGTAGTTTCCTGGGAGGAGAACCTCACATCACGTAGCACAGTCCCAGATCCAAATAGCCGCATAAGGGCCAAGACTGCTGCATTTATAGGGACGAACTTTGTGTTGATTGGTTAATTTAGAAGTGGACAGATAGTGGTGGCAACTTGGAAACAAATAACTTAAGCCAGTATGTGCCAAACCCAAAACAGAAGCAATTCTCAACCAAGCTGAACACAATCCACGATCCTAGGTGGCACTCAGAAACAACAGCAGTGACATATTTTAATGGACATGAAATTTAAATAAACATCATTCAGTTCAGCTTGTCTCCGAGAGACCTAGTTATTCACAGGCGTCAGAATGAATGCCTGCAACTAGGGAGAGGCCATACTACTGTTACAAATAAGAACGGAATAATACACAGAAAGATATTATGGCTGACAAAGCAATCGCTACTAAACTAAAGGAAGGGTTTGTGACCACAGTTCACCTATCTAATTATTACGTTGCTTCCCCTTATTTGTCAGGTGCCTCGCTTTCATTTTTCCTATCCGACCACCCTTGATGAACTCTTCTTCTTTCCCGACCCCAACGATATTAGGTTTTCGAGACCTAAGGAGTTATTTTACACCCTTCGTGGCCATTCCATTGCTTTTACCGATACCTTCATTTATCGAAGTGTTGGACCTCTTCCATTTTCCTTCTGATTAGTGCTAAGAGAGGATGGTTCTCCCTAGCTGGCGGTTATCCGTGACTGGTATTTTTCGTAGTTATTTTTTACAGGAACTCAGTCCATTCATAGATTCATTCATTCACGAATGCTCTCTCCCCAGTTAGTGACTATCCGTTATGGATGAGAAGAGTATTTATTCATTCATTCATGCACGAACACAATCATGAAATCATGTACCCACCAATTCATGTAGATATTCATTCAAACAATTCACTCAAAAAAGTGTGTTGTAATTGTAGGATTCCGTTAAAGTATGTATAACAATACATGCAATAAATTCGTCGCCATAAGACCTATCTGTGTCGGTGCGACGTAAAGCCCCTAGCAAAATAAAAAATCTAGAAATTCTAGTAATATATAATGGTTGCTCAATTGTACTTCCTCTTAAAGCAGTAATCACGATCACCACCAAATAATAAACGAGAACTGATACCATTCTAACCTTATCTGACAAAGTAACGAGCTGAATAAAAAAGTGCATCACTCTAGCTGTACATTGTTCCAGCTCCTTGATTTTGCCCAAATATGGACTCATGCAAACATATCTGAAATTATTATGTTAAAGAAGTACGCTCTTATGACGTGGAAACAAACTAATTTATACAATGTAAATATACCGCCAAGGTTTTACACTGAGTGCAGAAGAGCTGAAGGAGTGCCAAAAAGTAATATGTGCTGATATGAGCAACCTGACACACAATGAAGCAAGCATGTTAAGAAGCTGTTTTGAGGAAATGAGATTCTTTCATTCAAACGATCACAGTATTCTTAACATGAACGACCGTATATTATCTCAAGTTAAACCTTGTTTTGAACATCGGAGAAAATGCTTTTACTGATCACGAACCTAGGAAAAAAGAAACTAATTGACGAAGCAGTATTATCCTAATACGACCTGAATCATGGGTTTTGAAGATTACCAGAGAACTAAGGGCATACAAAATCAATATAAATATGAATTTGATCTTGCTAGAGGATTTCCACAGCAGTTCTTTGACGCTCTACTGCGAGACAGCTCTACATTTCCACACTTTATTTGCAGGTAACTTTTTCTTGTGAATAAAAGTGGTTGAATAGTCTACAAAACAAGGTATTGGTTTGACAGGAATGATAAATTGTAGAACTGAAGACTATCTGCTTAAGAGTACAAGTATTATTGTCAAAGAAGCAAGAAGTGGTTTTGATTTTCGTGCAGATAGTTCCTGTCTAACATTGTGGTGATAGCATGACAACTCAGTGGTCTCAGTGATATCTAACTGTCATGATGTTCCACGCGAAGGAGGTATCTAGATACTTGGCAACTCAAAAGAATGGAGTAAAAGTTTTGCAGTAAATATAATCTGCATGAGGGTAGGGAGCGATCATTATGGACCTGGACGTGGCTAAATGTTGGAAAAACAACCGGCGTGAAAAGTGGCGGTGTCCTCTACTTGTGTGGGATATGGATGTTGTTTTAAAAATGCCTGGTTCCAGTTTCGGACAATGCCTGAGTCCACACATCAACCTCTGGTAGATTTTCTGGAATTTAGGAATGTGGCGCTGTTATTTGCCCCTACGTATGGAACCAAGAGGTTCAAAGCCGGTGGAGTTAAAACTCCGAGTTCTCGTAGATGTTCATTTTGATAAAAGTGAACATAATTTGAACAGAGTGCAGAAGAGTGCGTTTTGCATTTTAGCCTACCAGATATCTGAAGCTGAAAACTGAGTCGCCCCCCGCAAAACCACGAGTCGTGTTGTTTATTATGTGTGCAGTTACTTTATATTTGTTCACACCCTCACGGCATTGTCAACATCAGGGCTCCAACTACAAAGTTGCCTGGATTAAACCTTCCTCACTCCGCCTGGACCACATTTAACAGGATACGCTGTGAGTTTCCTAACTGCTTGACTTATTTTACAAACCTTATAAATCTGCATTTAACTTAAAAATCTTAATATCTGCATTTAAAATGGAAAATCTGAAAATTAATATTCATTATATAAAATACACACTCGTCGAACCTTGTACTCACACTTACTTGTTACCTGCTTACTTACACATACGTTATTTGAAGGGCGCCAGCTGTCACTCAGTACAGCAATAATAGAATGAGACTCTTGACTATCTCTAGGGTGTGGGGTAATAAGCTTACTTTTGACAACATACCATATAAGTTCTGGGAAAAGGAGATTGGCGTTCGGTTTCCCCATTAATTTTGAGGTTAAGATATTTTACTTTCATTGAAATAAAACTATGAATTCGTTTGATAGAACAATATATATTCTTTAAATAATATATCAAAAAATAATTAGTCTTGTTGCGATAAGACAGATGAGAATGTGAAATTATGACATTGCAACTGAAAGAAACTAGGCATGAATTTGAATTCTTCTTGACCGGACATTTAACAATTTATACGAAATATTTCCCTCACTGATTCACTTGACTGTACCTTTAACACTTTGAGTGTAATTACGACGTAATCCATTGTTCTGGTGTTTACTGTAGATGTGTCACGCCTAACGTGGTGATACATCCTTGAGACTGCTTCTTCTCCATATCATCTGACTTCTTTGTAAGTCAATATGGTATGACCTCTTGGCAGGTCCAGGGTTGCCCTCTCTGACTCCTTGGTAAGCCTTGCGTCCGCGTCTTCCACTAAGTGACGGACCAACCATTTGGTCTCACTCTCTCAATGACCAATAATGGCTCACTGAGTCTTCACCATCTGTCGTTCACACTGGTTGACTGACCAACTAAGGCCTCTTGATCTAGTAGACTACTTCACTGTACTGCATCCGTATAACTAATGACTGACGCTACAATATGCATCCACCTTATATAGACGTTGGTTGACACAACTACGTAATCTCCAGAAATAACAATGACATACCTACGCGACAAATATTACATACAGTGGTGAAATAGCCCCGCGGCGACTGAGTCCGTGCGCGCATTGCTAAATAAATACGATGACGTAGCCATGGAGTGGCGATGACTTGGCAGAATCGCCAGTGGTCTAGCAATATAACAACGTCACTTCCAATCTCTGATATATACAACAATTCTCACTGTACAGGTGTTTAATGATAATCTACACATACGTATATATGCATACATCTAAGTGCAATCTTGCAAGCAACAGGCAATTGCAAAATTGAATAAAACGGATAATTACAATAATAGTAACAATATCACAGATAAAATAATAATACTGACATAATAATAATAATAATAATAATAATAATAATAATAATAATAATAATAATAATAATACAGATAAAATCATACAATAATAAAAATACAGATATCATCTTGTAACGGGATTTGAACCGTTACAACGCTGCGGAGTCGGAAGAAGTGCTTCTGCTATGGATCAGTGGGGCTGGAAGGACTGCACATTCTTAGGGACTGCCCCCTGCGAGCTTTTTCTGGTTTCATCGAGGACACATTGTGTGACCCCTGAGGCACTCTCTTGGTTGGAAGAGCTGAACATTAATCTATAAGAGCCCTCCTCATTAACATGTATAGTGTGGACTTTATATATTAAGCTGTATATATAGTCAAATGCATATCTTTTTTTTTTTCGTGTCAAGAACTTGTACATAGAGTCGATTGTCAACTGTAGCATCATACGCTAAATAAATATTTATATTTGTTCATTATTTGTTCGCTGTTTAGTGATTTGAACTTCCCGCTACCTGACACGCCGTAAATTATTGTTGTTATGTGTTCATATTGTATCATCTTTGTGTTCCTTGTGTATCGAGATGCTGATCGTGTTACACGTGTATGGTCAACCAATTGCTCATTAAGCATACATTTAGCAAAATAAGTACTTATCATCAACTTTGTGTAATATACCGTACAAAAAACATAACCAGTTTGATTTTAAATACCCGGAGGTTTGTTCATTATTGACCTATTTGTAAAATTGGGTAGGGGTCTGTTTCTCCAGTGTCCTTGAGAAAATCGTCCCGTGACACGACCTCTCCATCAGTGAGCCATGGAGAAAGTGGCGGACAAGAAACTGTCCTTGCGTGGTAGCACCCAGATAATTTCACGTTTTGAAGTGTCGAAATCCAAAGATGACTATTAGGGAGGGAGGGGGCGAGGAGAGCAGTCTCACCACCCACCACCACCACCACCACCACCACAACCACCACCACCACCACAGACACATAACCAAAGAACCAAACCCCATGGCATTACATCCCTTGAAGGGCCTTGGCCTACCAAGTGACCGCTGCTCAGCCTGAAGGCCTGCGCATTACGAGGTGTCGTCTGGTCAGCACAACGAATCCTCTCGGCCGTTATTCTTGGCTTTCTAGACCGGGGCCGCTATTTCACCGTCACATAGCTCCTCAATTCTAATCACGTAGGCTGAGTGGACCTCGAACCAGCCCTCTGGTCCAGGTAAAAATCCCTGACCTGGCCGGGAATCGAATCCGGGGCCTCCGAGTAAAAGTCAAGCACGCTGCCCTACACCACGGGGCCGGCACCACAGACACGTACATTATGAAAAACATTAAATGCTTGTTCCATTTTAGCCGCCCGAAATAAGGAATTATAAAATAAATCAATTAATACAAACCCTGTCATTTTATCGCCTGATTATTTCCTATAATTATTAAAAATATTGTGGAAATACGCACAAAATGTCATGCATCGCGGCCAACAAATTGGTACTCTGCCACCGCAAGTAGTGGAGAATCGCACAGGAGCAGCCTGTGGCATGCTCTGTGAGAATGGGTAGCAGGGGTATATTTTCGTCAAGGTCATGGACACTAAGGTATAATCCACCCGCTTGCCACGCGCATTTGTCAGTCTGGCAGGTGGTGGTGGTGATTGTTGTTTTAAGAGGGCGTACAAGACTCATTCAGTCAATGTGTCGGTGTAGTTCTATCTTGTATCTATAACTTTGTTTGTGTGTAGTCAAATGCTGAATTGCTTTTTAATTGTATTGTATTGACATTTAATTGTATTACATGGTGAAAATTTTATTGTATAGCATTGATAAAAATCTCAACAACAAAAAAACTATTACCGCACTTACACCGGTAGACTGTCAGCCTTTACTTTTCTGTCAAAATTCCCCCACCCTCCACTATATCCCCAAACCCACCCACTTCTAATCCCCAATCGCCGCCACTGCGGAAATCTGTTGTCCTTGTGCAGCAATGGTGACGAAGTCTTCACAGTCTATATGCTACACTTAATCTCAACGCGATACGAAATTGCCACGTAAAATTAATGACAACACGATCGCTTGCAGATGAAAGAAGAATCGGGTGGCCGTCAACAGCGCGGTCCCCCAATAATGTTGCGGTAATGAGAGCACAGTTCGCGCATTGTTGGCAAATCTACGCGCCAGGTCTTTCGTGAGAGTAGATCTTCCAGACACACAGTGCTGAAGGAACTGAACTTTCGGACTTGGTAAGCTCATCGATTTACGTGCAAATATGCTGCAAAAAGTGGTGAAATATGCATTTAAGTCTGCGCTTATTTTCGTGCTATTAAACACATGTATGAAATACAAACGTAACATTCCTTTACTAGACACACGCGATTCACCCACCCCAATATAGGTACAATCATGGTCATGAATAAACAACTGACTGAAAGACAAAAAATCACACTATTGACAGCTGCGGCTGTTCGACTAGTACAAAAAATCCGTGCATAGTTTGTGAGACGTATCAATCTGTTAGTGTTCACTGGTAAAATTTGTGCACCGGGCGAGTTGGCCGTGTGACTAGAGGCGTGTGGCTGTGAGCTTGCATCCGGGAGATAGTGGGTTCAAATCCCACTGTCAGCAGCCCTGAAGATGGTTTTCTGTGGTTTCCCATTTTCACACCAAGCAAATGCTGAGGCTGTACCTTTATTAAGGCCACGGCCGCTTCCTTCCAACTCCTAGCTCTTTCCTATCCCATCGTCGCCATAAGACCTATCTGTGTCGGTGCGACGTAAAAGCCTCTATAAAAAAAATATGCACACTTCTCCTAGATAAGACATAGTGTGTTAATTAATACACACGATAAATCAATAAGTAAGGTTTTAAAAAAACTGTGTAAAAATATCACCAACGTGAAGAAACACACTTAAATACCCATTCCTCTTTCGTTTTGCACTGCACATCCTAATTCTCCTCTCCATAATTTGCTTTGCAGTACACTACAACAGTCCTCTCCAAGTTTTTTTGGTATCAGTGGCGTTTGCCTTTTAAAACTAGCTTCAACGTGGAGAATGATCTCTCTGCATCTACAGATGTAATAAGACAGTAATTGAATTCGGAAGCGAGAGGAGTTGTTAAACATTCTGGTAGATTCACATTATCAGTACCAGCCAAATATTTGTTTATAGCTATCATGATATCGTAGTCTGGATTTCGTTTAAGAACATGACGATATTTTGTTTGCAAACGGAGTACGATGTGTCCAGGGATGCCTTCCATTTCACTTTTAACGATCTTCATAATGGCCAGCGAATCGCCAAGACGCTTCTTGATTGGTAGTGTGTCTTGGTTCCCTTTGAACCGTTTCATTGCCGAAAGAGTTCAGAGCATTAATTACTGTACATTTTTAAGACTGCATGTAAAACACATGCATAATAAATGCCAAATTAATATGCATTAATCTCAAACATATGCAAAAATGCATATAAATATATATGAACTATTAACATAATTACCAGGCGAGTTGGTCATGCGGTTAGGGGTGCGCAGCTGTGAGCTTGCATCCGGAAGATTATGGGTTCGAACTCTACTGTCGGCAGCCTTGAAGATGGTTTTCTATGCATTCCCATTTTCCCACCCGGCAAATGCTGGGGCTGTACTTTAATTAAGTCCACGGCCTCTTCGTTCCCACTTCCAGGCCTTTCCTATCCCATAGTCGCCATAAGACCTGTCTGTGTCGGTGCGATGTAAGTAAAACTGTAAAAAACTTACTAATTCGTCCAATTTTACCTTCAAACGCACTTCCTTGTCGGTTTCGGAGTTCTAAATATCGGCAAACAAAATATGGATTTGCATTCAAATCCAATGTCTATTGGTCACGTATGTAGGCTACCGTACAAGAGTTATCCGAGGAGGACAGCAACAGGTGAATGGAATTTGAAGAAATATTATTTCGTACCACGGTGACTGGCCGGGTCTGTTTCATACGTTATTTGGAGTGATGAGGCAGTTTTCCACGTTGACGGTTTTGTGAATCGACATAACTGTATCATCGGGCAGAACTAGGGCATACTACTGCTACTTTTTTTGCTATTTGCTTTACGTCGCACCGACACAGATAGATCTTATGGCGATTTTGGGGTAGGGAAGGCCTAGGAGTGGGAAGGAAGCGGCCGTGGCCTTAATTAAGGTACAGCATTTGCCTGATGTGAAAATGAGAAACCACGGAAAACCAATTCACCCGGTACTACTACTAAACAATTTTTCAATTCTTCCCTGTAGGGAACAGCCCCAACCCACCCACATGCACAGACACTCACCACAGCCCACCCTTCAACCTACCACCGAGCTCGGGAGTGGGAACCCATCAATCCCACCACCAAGCACGGACACACTACACAAATATACTCAGACTAAGAGCAGGCGTAAAAAACCTGCTCACAAGTCCAGCAGAACACCAACACGTAACACCGCTACAGGAACTCGAACCCGTATCCCCCCAGACCCTCACTCGTAACACAGTGTTTTAACTGTCTAAAACTACATCACTCAGCTGCTACTTGCTCTGAGCCTACCCGCTGTAACAGATGTGGTGGTTCACACCGCACACTGCTTGCATGGTGCCACGGGACCAGGAGAGGTGCGCCAACTGCCAAGGCAGTCATGCCGCCTCATTCCCTGGATGCCCATTCATAAAAAAGGCAGTTAAAAACACTACAGGCACGCACAACACTTAGACACACACAGTAAACCTCTCCCACTCGTAAATCTTCCTGTCACACCACCCCCAAACCCAGGACCCTCCGCCCCAGAACTCACTATCGAGCCCAACCAGGATATTTCAACCCTGCTCAACATCCTCCTACTGAAACTACTTTCGACCCAGAACCAGACTCCATATCCTATGCCCACCAGACAATCATCAATTAACCCCCCCACCAAGAAGAATTCCCGCCAAGACAATTTCTCACTTCCTCAAAGCACTGGAACTCGGGTACAGCCGAGGCGGTGTGCCACCAACTGCAAATATTCGATGCTGATTTTCCAAATTAACACCTACAGATGCTGAATTTTCACATAACACCCGCAAATACTTGCTCTTTTAATATGCTAAAAGAGCAAGTCGCGAACCTAACATACGATGTAGCGTTGCAAATATCCGAACGCGACGCCAAGCTAGGCAAACCCTGAACTCAATAGGGCGAGCAACATCGTATACAAAATATCTGTGCCAGCCATGTCACCGAATGTACTTATTCTTCTGGACACATTATACATCCATAATATATCACACACATACAGACACCAACATACATCCACACAATGTAACACACTCCTACAGGCAACAGGACACACACATAGTTAAGCACCCACCACAGTCAAGCAACATTAAGCGTGGTCACCCACTGGATGGGTGACCAACATGTAATAATCACACATACTGTGCATAAAATACGTATACAGGAAACACTAAAACAAATCACACAACAGACCACAACCACAATAGACCGACAGAGGAGCTCCGAAGGGAGCACCGGTATCGATATTTCACTAACCACCTATTATAGGTGGACCATACGGACAACCTGTAGGAGACAGCGGGCCACCTTCTAGGCGGTAACAACAACGCTCAGGCTAGGAAGATTCCCTACGGTGGAGGAGATGTTAGAAGGTGACGGGGTTGTGGCTGTGGCCTCTACTAGGAACTCTCCTCCCATTCTTCTTAGTGCAGGAGAATGGAAAACCACGCAAAACCATTCTCAGGTCAGCCGACGGTGGAGACCAGCCCCCTCTCCGTCTCTGAATAGAAAGGGGTAGAGCCACAGTAGAACCGCGGCCTCCCTTACTCTGCTCGCTTGGTCAGTCGGAGTGCAGAGCTATCGGATTACGGACCAGCCGTGGTCACTTGTAGACCGAAGCCTACTCTATAACCACCGACATCGGGCAGAACACAACCCGCATAAATCAGTGGAGAAAGTGCAAAATCAGTTAACTATGACTGTATGCTGTGGAATGACCTCGGGCCGTGTTACCTGGCTCTATCCTTTTACAAAACACCATGAACGCTGAACGTTTCGTTAGAACGTTAGGCAATGTTATTGATGACATCGCTCGAAATTTACAACGCTTGGTTAGCAAGCCAGGTGCCTACGTGGAGTGTTAGTGTGCCATAAATATTCTCATGAACTTGGGAACACAACATTTTTATATTTCATGTAAATCTATCCCTTCGCAATAAAGTTACTTCCGTTTGAATTCGGACAGTGCCTCCCCTTAGTGTCAGGTAAATACCTTTTTAGTATCATTATACCACAGTCTAACAATTTTCTAATCAATTTAACATACTGCTCATTTTAATATTCAATATTCTATTAAACCAGAGTATATCAATCTTTCAGAAAATGTTTCACTGATTTGGACTTATGTTCACCAACTGCTTCGTTTGAAGGGGTTCATCCTACATTTTTACCCACCAACAATTCACACAACTCACGTAACTCACTACACTGGAAACATTTGACACTGACTCAGGTTACTCTTTTGTGAAACCCAAGACTAATTCATGTTTGAAAATGGCCCAACACCACTGCCATACAGGGTTACCTGATTTTAGAAATACAGAACAGGGACACATTTTTCAGCATATCTATACTTAAGCTTAGTCTTAAGGGATAAAGAAATAGGAATATACAAAGTTTACAACTGAACAAAACATTTGCATAGTTTTTTCTTAAATATGAACCTCAAAGAGTAAGAGTCGCATGGGGTATGGAAAACACAAAAAAGTTCTTCAACTTAAGAGTTGTGACGTACCCACTCGGCCCACAGGTGTCTGACAAAATTATAATGTGGCGGGTCACTTTAATATTAATATAAATAAATGATATATCATTGTTTCTCCATAAACAATATATCATGGGCGCCAGCCTTCAAGCTTATGGCTTGAAAACGAAAGTTGACAATTAATAATAATAATAATAATACATAATGAGACTCAAAAAACTCCCAGGGGTGAGGTGACGGAACACCAATCATTAAGTACACTAACTTGGAATTTAAGGATCATTAATAATAATTTCAGAAAATACAAATTAAGACAGCTATTTATTAAGATAAAAAACGTGACGTAACGGCGTATTAACGAAATCTGAACTTACGGAATCAAAAGAAAAATGAAATGAAATTAACTCTAAGATAATTAACTGTTGCGCGAAGACTTGCAGTAACTTATGCCATTAGCTCACCGTTTGTAGACTCTGTTATCTTGAAGCTGATGATGGATGGATCTCTCGTACCGGCTGCGTCATCTGTTGTTGGATTCCAGTCCTACTTCTGCTTCGTGCATAATACACTAGCTGTAATATGACTCTCCTGCCTTT